>NW_006239314.1:113616-115770 GCF_000226075.1 Solanum tuberosum | reverse complement strand
AGGGGAATATTTTTATTGTATAATTATAAGTGTATAGGACGAATATTATGTATTTGCATGTGTATATACAATTTTCTCTCGCTTTATACAAACAGAAACACAATTTATACACTTCTGTGTATAAAGCGAGAGAGGTGAGCACAGAGAGAATGAGCGAGAGAGGAGAGTGGCGAGCGAGAGTTTGAGGGAGAGAGGCGCTGGCAAACAGTTTGCTACAGGACACAATTAAATCAAAGTGTGATTATACCATTTAATTTGAATTAATAGTTTGTCATTATGTACAATTTTCCCTTGTTTTATTGCAATTTTGACCATTCCTTCCTTTCATTAACTTCAACTCTTATAGGGAATTTTTGGGCCTTTTATGCCCAAATTCCAACAGCCCATTCCAATTCAATAGATACCCAACACCAATAAAATTACAATCAGCAGCCCAAACCAACATATTCTCAGGCCAACTCCAATAGAAGCCCAGTACCTCAACAATACAACAACAACAACAATACAGTACACTCGTCTTCCTCGACCCAAGAATAGCGACCAAACGCTGCAAATCTAGTGAACAAAGCCACCAACGAGCAGACACCCTGAAAACGCGACCCAAATCGCGAGTCAGCCTAGCGAGCCTCCAAATCGCTTGTCCATTTTCCTTTATTCCTTATTCATTCGTAGAAGAAACTTCAAGAATCGTGAAGGTGGAGGCATCTCCTTGCGAGATTGTCCTTCTGTGAAGATCGAACGGACCTCCTCTTCAATCCGTTGGAGATTTTGTACCCAATCGAGCTGGCCGACCCTATCTCTTAAATAAAATTTTAATTTCAAATTTTGAAATCATCCTTTCCTTAATAGAAATTTCCCCGTTATCTACCCTATTGCCCTCTACATATATCCCTCGTTAATTTCAGTGT
Organism: Solanum tuberosum; assembly: GCF_000226075.1. Classification (NCBI taxonomy): domain Eukaryota; kingdom Viridiplantae; phylum Streptophyta; class Magnoliopsida; order Solanales; family Solanaceae; genus Solanum; species Solanum tuberosum. The sequence continues at coordinate 114,862 of NW_006239314.1, read as the reverse complement.
TAGGGGTTGACAAAATAGAGGTTGGAAATTGGGAGACGAGAAGAAAGAAACACAGTAGTATATTCATCAAAAGAGATTCCATTTCTATAGTTATAATTTAAGAATTTCGAGTCTTAGGGTCTGGTTTTCGCTTTCTGTTCTTTTCCATCGAAAGCTTTCGTTTGAACTCGTTGGTGGTGGCGAAAACTCGTCTCAACTCGTTCGTTCCAAAAGCTGATCCTAAGAAGGTAATACCTCCATTCTTCCCCTTTGTTTATGGTTTTCTTTTATGTTAGACTTCCTAAATGTTTAGCATCTATTCTTGTTCGCTTTTCCGTTTCTTGTCATGTTCGTGATAGGTCGTGATCATTGTTTCAAAGGTTTATCTGTTTGAGTTCCAACTCCTTGATGTGCGCATCTCTGTTTTAATTTCATGTTAGGTATATCTCCGGGTTTGGCTGTTTAGGTACCTTTTATTGTGCATTAGTTATATATTAGGATCCATTAGATCAAAAGCAGATTTTCTCTGTATTGTCTAGTATCTAGCTACTATTTTGGTTTTAAGATGTGAAAGAGCTTTTGGTTGTCTTTTGTCGTCCCAAACTTGAATTCTTTGTCTGTGATTAGTTACTGCTCTTTTTTTTTCTTCCTGCAAGCATGGTTTCTTCTCTTACTGTAGTAAGTCATATGGCTTGTATGAAGATTAGTTATTTTGCTATTGATCTGCTTCTTATCTTAATTAAAATGTGCACTCGTATTCTACCTCTAGATTATGTGTTTCAATATGATATTATGTCCTAAGTAAAGACTAATCCATGCCTTCTAGTGCTTTATTTCGTATCCATTTGTTGAGAATATAAGATTATGTATGTTGACTTCAATAATCTGCTGGAAGTATACCATTTGACTCCATTTCATTAAGTTCTCTTAGGATTAGATTTTTATATTTTTAAAATATAAAGAAGTTAGACATAAATCCAAATATACATACACACATATTAATGCATGCAATATTAAAATCTAAATTATATAAAATAATATAAAATTATGTGGCAAATTCATAAAAAGGATTATTATACTTATATTAAGAAAAGTTAAATATAATTTAAGTAATACTTATGTTAAAAAAATATTATATGTTGTAGGTTTATATTGAATATACTGTAGTAGTAATGCATAGATGAACAATTTCATTTGTCAAGAGTAAAAAAATACATTGAATACGATGGGGGGAGGGGGGGGGGGGGGGTTTTCTTTTTTTAATTTT
>NW_006239314.1:109949-113379 GCF_000226075.1 Solanum tuberosum | reverse complement strand
AAAAAAAGGGGGGGGAGGGGGGGGGGGGGGGGGGGGGGGGGGGGGATTTATATTGTTTAAATTTGATGGAGGATTACATTTTTAAAGTATGAATGGTATGAATATTTTTCAAAATATTATCATAATCAAACAAATACAAACTGATTTCAAACAAAAACAATGAGTTTGTGGGGCCACACATGGAACAAAGATTTTTGTTGGTCTTAAAAAAATTGGATTCTTCTAGAAATTTCTTTTGACCACTAATTATAAAATTACAACTTTACCCTTAAATAATGTTAAAATTATAATATTGTCATTGGTCACTCCTATCTTGATTTTTTATAGTATTTTTTTATCAGTATTATGTCAGCCATAACCAGGTAATAAATTAACTTAATTTAAAAACTCAAGTATTGATATCATTGTGAAAACATTCATTGTTATGTTGTTGTACTAATACTAGAACTATTTCGACTTTTTCCGTAAATTTTAAATGAGATTTTTTTAACTATCTATCTAACTATGATCATTTAGTTGGTGGTTACTGAGTCATGTCTATAATTTATTTAATATCTTATATCACTTAGCCCATATTATTAAAATAAGTTAGTAGGGATTGTCACTTTTTAGTACATAACTATTTTATATGAATTTTATTAGAGTTAAATTATTTGAAGGAATTAAGACTTAACTCTAGGCTTGAATTTAAGAAATATAGGTCTTTGACCTATTAATTGAGATCACGGTTGAAACTTGATTGTAGATTTGGGTGAGTTTTTTGGTGTAGGCTAGACATATTATAATATGGGTATCTATAGACTCATTAACTTATGACTATAGTATACTTGATAGATTGAAAATGTTCTGAGGCATTGAGGAAGGAAAAAGCATTGGGGAATTAACTTGCTCGACTTCAGTTTTTCGGTGGAGGTAGGTTATGGTTTATTCCATGTGATAGAGAGACTCTCAATAGCAATTAATAGTCATTCTGTGTTATTGTGAAATTTTCTACGTACTTGTTTGTTGTGGTTTGAATAATTCATGTGTTGTTGTGATTGGTTTGTAATCCCAAGACCACAAAATTCATAAGCTTGAACTTGTTCTATTAAAGTGATGCTTTGAATAAACAAGACTTGATGAAATATTTTTAATGAATTGGAAAGTGATGATAAAGAATGAGAAATTAACTATGTTGTTGGATTGGGTGCCACGAGCCGACATGATACTATCGAATCGGGTGTCACGTTCTGGCATGATATATTTGAATCACGTGCCACGAGCTAGGATGATATATTTGGATCCAGTGTCCATTTTGACCCGGTATAATTTGATCGAGTGTCACATTCCCGAATGATAATTTGGATCGGGTGACACGAGCCGGCACGATATATTTGAATTGGGTGTCATGAGCCGACACGATATTATTGGATCGGGTGACACGTTTCAACATAATAAAATTAAAGAAAAACATATTAAAATAACTTAATGTACTCAATCTTGAAGAACCCATTTCTCAAAAGAGCGTGGTATGGAGGCCTGTGTTCACGTGTATTTTTTATATTGTTGACAAATTACATACTTGCTTCACTCCTGTTGTCATTTTTTCCTGTTGTTGGTTGTTTGCCACTAGCCAAGTGCTATAATTGATTTCATGTTATTACTTTATGCATATTAGTTTCTATTTTGGGTCAGCCGATGATATCTACTCATTATTATTTCCTCGTACTGACCCCTACTTGTATTTTTCTTCATTTTCCTTTCGTGGAGAGTAGCAAGTGTACCAACAACTTCGATTCACCCTCAGCTCTAGCTAGTCTCAAGCACATCATGTTCTAGGGTGAGTTATTCTATCTAGCTCGTATTGGATTCTGTCAATCATGGCATGATGTCCTTAGTTTTCGAACACAAATTGTCTTTATTTATTTTGGTGTCTTTGATACTCGTAGACTTAGTATTTGGGGATTAGATGTCCTTGATGTGATGACTTTCAGGTTTTGAGAAACGATAGTTGATAGACTTTAGTGGATTTGTGTTTCTTACATTAATAAGATTTGAGCTTCCGTATTATGGTTTGTATTTTGTAAGTTGAACAATAAATATAAGTTGTGGTTGAATTCCTCGATTTTCCCACCTAGGAGGTTAAGTGTAGGTGTCACTCATGACTCGTTTTAGATTGTGACAAACTTGGTATCGCATTAGGTTTGATGATCTCATCACACAAGGACATGTTTAGTAGAGTCTTTTGAACAGTATGGGGACACCTTTACTTTTCTTCTAGAGGCTATAGGATTTTAGGAAAATTCTATTATTTCCTTCTTCCGTGCGATTACCTTAATTCAATTGGTATCTAGGTGATGAAAATTGGTATCTAACCTCATTGACTCTATTCCTCATATGGTCAGAACTAAAGCAACAGAAATGGCAACACCAACACTGATAAGAGAGGATGCGTCTTTGGAAATAGACATGTTTCCCTATTGACCACATGGCATGTAATAACCAGAGACCAACATGATCTTTTTATTAAGTTCTTAAATTTGAAACCCCAATTCTTTATAGGTACTGAATATGAAGATCTTTATGATTTTCTTCTTGATTGTCATTAGTAGCTTCATAAGATGAATATAGTGGAGAGGTTTGGGTTAAGTTGTGACACACCAATTTCTGGGAGACGCTAATAAGTGGTGGCAGTCTCATGTTGAATGCTGACCATTAAAGGCACTACCTATAACTTGGTCAACATTTTTTAGCTTCTATGGAGAAGTATATACCCAAGATATTGAGGGATAGCAACAGAGATGAGTTCCTAAATATACATCAATGGGAGATATCTGTTACAGCTAATGAGGTCATATTTCGTTCTTTATCCAGATATACTACTCATATTTGCTTTAGTCCTGAAGAGCGGATTCACTGCTTTGTGAAGGGATTGAGGTTAGATTTGCATATTCAATCTTTATAGGTTGTTGCTTTAGCAAAATATTTTTGGGAAGTGTTTGATTTTGCGATGGAGGTAAAGGGGGTGAAGCCAGATGACTTTTCCAAGGTGACAACATTCAAGAAATTTCGTAAGAGTCGGCTAGATCATGAACACCATTACTTTGGAAAATATAGTTAGTAAAGTTGTCAAAAATTGTATGGGTTACTTAGAGAATGATGAAATTACGTTGATCCAATTGAGTGTAGAATCTCTAATATAATTTCATAGATTAAGTGTATATCAAAGAGGGTCATGATACGATTACTACAATAGCAGGGATGCCTACTTGGTTAAGTTATTACGTGTGTTACAATTGTGGAGAAGTACGAAACTAGTAAGACCTAGCTAAGGCTTGACTGAATCTAGTAGGTTGACCTAGAGCCTCACATGTTAGTTTATGGTTGGAACCATGTTTAAATTATGAAAAATGACTATTGAAGTTAGTTTGGTGACTTTAGAGGTCAAACG
>NW_006239314.1:108261-109849 GCF_000226075.1 Solanum tuberosum | reverse complement strand
TCCTTATATTTGCATTGACTATGTTAAAATTGGAGTTCAAGTTCCTCCTTTGAATGATGCTCGTTGTGTGTGGTGTATTTTTGAGTTGTACATGACTTTGATGATTACATGATTGTTGGGCTGCTAGTTTGAGTTTTGACTCCTTAAGATGTTTGAGTGTCATTCGGGGACGAATGTTCCCAAGGAGGGGATATTGTAACGCCCAGTACGAAACTAGTAAGACCTAGCTAAGGCTTCACTGAATCTAGTAGGTTGACCTAGAGCCTCACATGTTAGCTTATGGTTGGAAACATGTTTAAATGATGAAAAATGGTCATTGAAGTTAGTTTGGTGACTTTAGAGGTCAAACGTCAAGAAATGACGATGACGTCCGGAAACTAGTCTTTGGTGCTAGTGTGGGTGCTAGTGTCTTGTCGTGGTGTTTGGTGTGTTGTTTGAGGTCTAAAACCCATAGGAATAAGTCTTATTCATAGATGGACATGTTTAGGGTCCAAACAAATGGGTACGACCCCCCAAGGACCACCCAAGGGGTCCTTGAGGAGGACCCAACCTTTCGCCAAAAGCTGTCAACTGTAAAAAGATAGCAGGACCTATGAGACCCATCTATGGCCAGTAGACTGATCTACGGACCGTAGGTCTAGGTCGTAGGTGGGGACTTAGTCTTGGGAGGCTTGGCTCCCAAAAAGGGAGCCTCTGAACCAAACGACGACACAGCACGGGCGGTAACCCCACCTACGGTCTGTAGGTGGGTGGCCGTAAGTGCTTCCAATTTCCAGCCTTCTAGTCTTAAGTTGGTGATTAGGGATTAAGTTAGTTAATTGATAGGCTTAAGGGGTTTTTTAGCTAGTTGATTAGTACGTTTATAAGCTAGCAATATCTTAAGCTAAGTAATGAATTCATTTAGAACCAAGACCCTTAAAACAGTCCCTTAAAAATAGTTTTTAGTTTTAAGTTAGGAGTGAGAGTCAACTTTAAATGGTCATATCTAATAACTCAAAACGAATTAGGTGGTCCACTACCTATCCAATGGAAGGTCTCTGAGTCCTCTTTCCAAATCCACCGAGTTTTCCCAATTCCGATCTCGAAGTAAAAAGTTATGGTCAAAATAATGAAGCACTGTCAGTCCCAGGTCCAATCGACGGACCCAAACTATGGATGGTAGATCAAACGACGGTCCGTAGGTTGGGGTCTGTAGATGCTGCCAGTTTTGTGACTTTTAGCTTTAAGTTGGGGTTTTGAGAATTAAGTTAGTTGATTAATTAAGGGCTTAGGGGGTCGGTTAAGTGGTTAAATAACCTCCTATAAATAGTTAATAAGACCCTAAACTAAGTCATTAACCCATTATAATTTAAAGACCCAAATCTAACCCAATTCTTTTCCCTCCCAAAATTCTCTCTCTCAAAACTCTCTCAACTCAAGACTCCATTGAAGAACTTGGAAGGAGCTTAACAAGAGCACATAGATGGGAGGTTTCACACAAGATTCATAGGGTTTAACTAAGGTTTGGTTGCTCTTCACTCTTGGGATCCCTTTCCCCAAGAGGTCCTTCCAAAGATGGTTTTCAAAATCCCCCAAATTGTAGATTTCA
>NW_006239314.1:79722-108074 GCF_000226075.1 Solanum tuberosum | reverse complement strand
TTGTGTTGGATATTGATTGAAGGCTATGAATTGAATGTGATGTTATGTAATTCATGTTTGTATGATGATTCTACCCTAGGTTATGTATACTTTCTATGAAATTAGGGTTGAGTCTTTGAATGAAGCCTTGAAGGCTATGAAGGGAATATGTCAATTGCTTATATTGATGTTGATTATGTTATTAATTCATGAATTACCTTATATTATGTATTTATTATGAATTGATGGGTAATTGAAGTATGAATGTCCCATGAAGGGCAAGAAGGTATGAAGGTTGGTTCTTCTTTGAACTCAAGTATGAAAGGTGAATTACTTAGATTGTAATGATGATATACCTAATGTGTTGTTGTGGTGTTGATGACCTAGGTTTCCCTCATCCTTAACCCTCTACACTTGAATTAGCTATGAAGTATGTATGTATGTATGTTATGGTATGATTGCTATATGATTAAAAGGTAGTCCTCATGATTATAGTGTAATGTAAAGTGAAAGGTTTACTCACTTGCTAAGTGTTTCTAAGGTGAAAGGATTGTTATGCACTTATGAACACATATGAGCTATTATGGTAAGATGTCTACATAAGAGTCTAGTAAAGGCTAATGTGAGCTTATGTGTTGACTAAAGATGATTACAAAAGGGAATTAGATGCTTAGCACTGAAAGGGCATGCAAATAAGGTGGGGTCTCACGTTTAGTAAGTCCGGCTACCCACATGGGTTTCCTCACGTTTAGCAAGTCCGGATTACCCAGGGTATGTGTTGTCTAATAAGATGGAAACCCCTACGGTTAGTATGTTAGGGTTTCTAGAAGCAATCTTCTTGACCCATCATATTGTTAGGGTCATAGACATTGAGTTTGAGACTCCTCCATTAGAGTCGGTCTCCGTAGTGAGGGAGTTTTCAGAAGTCTTTCCCGATGACTTGCCTGGAATTCCTTCCGAACAGGAAATAGACTTCAGCATTGATCTTTTGTTGGATACTCAACCCATATCAATTCCCCCTTACCAGATGGCTTCGGCCGAATTAAAGGAATTGAAGGCACACCTCAAAGATTTGCTAGACAAGGGTTTCATTCAACCAAGCGTATCTCCATGGAGTACTCTGGTATTATTTGTGAAAAAGAAAGATGGGTCCCTTAGGATGTGTATTGATTACTGCCAATTGAACAAGGTCACTATAAAGAATAAGTACCCTCTCCCTAGGATTGACGATTTGTTTGACCAACTCTAAGGGGCGAGTTACTTTTCAAAGATTGACTTAAGGTTGGGTTACCACCAACTTAGGGTGAGAGAGATAGGCATTCCTAAGATGGCCTTTCGTACTATATATGGCCACTACGAATTCCTAGTCATGTCTTTTGGTCTAACAAATACCCCGACGACATTCATGGACCTAATAAATAGGGTATTTAGGTAATATCTTGATTCGTTTGTAATTGTCTTTATTGACGATATTTTGATCTATTCAAGGAGTGAGGGTGATCATATGAAGCATTTGAGGATAGTATTGCAAGTCCTTAACGACCACCAATTATTTGCTAAGTTTAGTAAGTGTGAGTTTTGGCTAAGGTCGGTTGCATTGCTTGGTCATATTATGTCAGACAAGGGTATAGAGATTGATCCTAAGAAGAGGGATGTGGTCAAGAGTTGGCCTAGACCTTTATCTCCTAACGATATCCAAAGCTTTTTGGGTTTGGCCGGATATTACCGGAGATTTGTAGAGAGTTTTTCCACTATTGCATTTCCATTGACAACCTTAACTCAAAAGAAAGCCAAATTTGAGTGGTCGGAGGCTTGTGAGAAGAGCTTCCAAGAATTAAAAGATAGGCTTACCTCCGCTCCGGTGTTGACCTTACCGGAGGGTACCGACGGGTTTGTAGTATATTGTGAAGCTTCGAGAGTAGGGTTCAGGTGTGTTCTAATTCAACATGGTAAGGTAATCGCCTATGCTTCAAGGCAACTCAAAATTCATGAAAAGAATTACCTGACCCATGACCTAGAACTAGTGGAGGTGGTTTTTGCCTTGAAAATATGGAGACACTATCTCTATGGGGTACATGTAGATGTGTTTACCGACCACAAGAGTCTTCAATATGTGTTTAGCCAAAAAGATTTGAATCTCCAACAAAGAAGGTGGTTGGAACTTTTGAAGGATTACGACATGAGTGTCCTATACCACCCCGGAAAAGTTAATATGGTTGCGGATGCCTTGAGTAAATTGTCTATGGGTAGTGTTGCTCATGTAGAAGATGAGAAGAAGGAATTGGTTGTGATGTGCATAGGTGTAACACCCGGAAAATTGATAGGTGAAACTAGAGCCTAACGTATGAACCTTATAAGTTTATGTATAAATTGGAGATATAAAAGGGTCCAAAAATTTGGCTAAGTCTAAGTTTAAGGAAGCATTCAAGGAAGGCGAAAGGATTCACCTTCCTTAGAAGCTTCCTTGAACCAATGCCTTAGCCAATTTTGACTAAGTATATTTTCAAGAGAGGATTCAAGGAAGGTAAAATCCTTCACCACCCTTAGAAGCTTCCTTGAACCAATGCCTTAGTTTTTTTTTAAGGCAACCCATGTGAGGGTTTAAGGAACAAGTGGGGGGACCACCACGTGTGGGGGCTGCCTTAACACATGGGCAGTGCACGTGTGCAAATGGAGGCCCACTGTCGTGTACTCCCTTGTAGACTTATGCCTTAGCTTTAAAAAAGCTAAAGGCAAGTCTAAGGGAGGGTTTAAGGAAGGTACATCAATTCAAGGGCCTTAAAAGCTCCCTTGGTAATTGCCTTAGTTTTATTTGGGCAATCGAAGGGAGGCATAAAAAGGGGTAATTTCTTAATTTCTTTTTTAGTCCAAATTAAATGGGTATAGTCTATATTATTTTTAAATAAATATATATATATATATATGGTATAAATATGCCATTTGAATACTCCCATGAATATGTATTAGCTTTAAAAAACCAAAGGCAAAGTCCAAGGGAGGGTCCAAGGCTAGTGGACCACTTCAAGGACCTTACATGCTTCCTTAAACATTTCCTTAGTTTTTATGGCTAAGTCCATATGTGCAAGGGAGTTTTCGTAAATATTATTTTTAAGTTAAATTAGAAAGTGGATATATTTTATATTATTTCTAAATGAATATAAGGGATTTCATATTAAAAGATCCCAAAAATAAATCACTTTCAAAAAGACCCACTTCAAATCAAAAAGTTCATCTTCCTCCCAAAAATTCTCTCTCTAGAAACCCAAGAAGAAGAAGAGAAAAATTGAAGCTTGGGCTGGACAAAATCAAGTGGTTTTCATCAATTCTTCAAGGATTCATAAGCAAGGTATGGTAGTTTTCATCTTTGGGTAGATCCCCCCCAAAGAGCTCCTTCAAAACTTCTAAATTTCCCCCAATTTCAAGGGTTTGGTCGAATGATGTGGGTTTCTTCCAAAAGCGATTTTTATGGTTAGATAGGGTTGAGGGGTGATTTAATTGATGATTTATGGATGAGTTTTGGAAACATTCCCCCAAGAACCCATGGATCCCCTATATTGCAAAATTGTGACCCAGTATGGGTAATTCATTCTAGAAACATGTAAATGGGTCTTGTTGTGATCAATTGAATTGATGTGAGTGGATTAGGATGTAATTACATGATCTAAATATGATTTTTTTTGTATTAATGATTAACCTAAGGTTCCAAGGTGAAATTGATATAGCCTAGGGTTATGTCATGAAAGAGGCAAATTGAGGGGCACTACAACAAAATAGGCCTATTGCAACATAAAGAAAACCGTTGCAATAGGTATGTAAACCATTGTCATAGAGCTATCCCAACGGTTTATAATGCGTTACATCAGCTTGCGTGGCCATAGGGTTTATGCAACGATTCATGTGACGGTTCACAATGGTCGTCGCCATAGCATTCCCCTGTAGCAACGGTTATTAATTTCTGTGGTGCAACGGAGGTATCTGGTTTATGCAGCGGTTCCTAACCGTCGTCATAGACCTTTATTGCAACAATTATTTTTCTATTAATAAGTTAATGATTTAAGTGACCTATTGCAACGTTTATATGGCTTATTGCAACACTTATGTTACCTATTGCAACAGTTCTCTTTACCTACTGCAACTGTTCTAGTAACATATTATAATGGTCCAAACAAAATAGCAATTCCATGTAGTTGTAAAACAATATTTACATATATGATAATTTATAATATTCTACAACCTAGCTAGGATCCACTAGTAATATATACCCTAAAATAAAAATTTCAAACTCAACTGATTAGTTAAGTTTTACAAGATCCAAGAGTTTCAAAAGTATCAAAATGTTCGATAGCAAAACGAATATTAGAACATCTATCAACAATTCAAAAATCTTCTCAAGTTAGGTCAAGATCATCATCACTGTCATCTTCTCTCCTTTCTTCATTTTTAACACCTACAAAAGGGCATAAATGATGTCATACAATGCACCAATATATCATTTTGATAACAAGTAAGAAAAGTTTAATGTCCTTTGAATAAATAAGAGAAATCTAGCATAGATATAATATTCAAAAGACGTACTATTGTTGTTTGCAATGACATACCAATGTTGTTTTCAATGACTCATTCAAATTTCTAACATTTTTTGCCCATCTATCTCCACAATAATAAAACCTAAACAATATATTTCTAAAATAATTTTGGGTGTGTTTGGACTAACTACCACACACATAACATTATACATATCTATTGATGCAATGTCTGTAAAAAGAAAAGAAAAGAAAAGTATGCAAAAATCTATTTTCTTCTTCAAAGGGCGTTTGAGGTAATTTTTTGAGAATGGGAAGAAGTTTGCTGCTGTAATAGAGTTCATCAGCAGGGAAAGTTGTGGTTTCTTTATTATTATTGGTAATTTGAACTTAAATTCTCTGTTTTGAAGGGAAGAAGATGTTTATAATGTGTATAGTGCTACGTACTTGTAACTGCTTAGTATAAAAAAACAAATGCAGGGGAAGGAGATGTTGAAATCAAGCATCTACGACCGACAACTTTATCTCGAGCACCATATATAAATATATATACTCATATATATATACAAAAACATTATCTCAGTCCCATCTCTTCACAAACAGATCATTTAAGCCAAAAAATTCAATAGCACATAAGTGTAAATGACCAAAAAGACATGAAATATTGATAGAAATAAGATGAAGCAAGACAAAATGAAGTCCATGATATTACCACTATGGTCACCTAGACAGTAACAACAATGACAATCGAAAGCCTTAGGAAATTAAGAGAGTATACCTACGACTTTCTTAAGAGGCAATATGTGTCTATATGTGATCATAAACACATGTGTAGCAGGAACTGGATGAAGATAATGGGGCTGATCATTGAAAATACACTATTAGCAAAACATTTCTATGGATAATCACAACGACAATTATATACCACTTATGGAGGGCGAGGAATGAAGAATGTTCTAAACAACAAGTCCCACAACCATTGACAATGTGCAAGCAAATACAAATGGAGTGCAAACACAAGATAATACTGACATTGTACAAGAAAATACAAATGAAGTGCAAACACAAGATAATAGAGATAATATTTACTCAACATCCTGAACCGCTTTTGTGCCACTTGACAACAATTGGCACTGAATCGAAAACCCTTGACTCCACAACATGACTAGAAAAACCTCGGGGAATAGCCCGTCTTATCCCATATTTGTAAAGGTTTGAATTTACCACTGTGTTATTACTAGTGTTCATCATGTAGTAAGGACTGTTGCCAATTCCATACAGGTAGCTAAATGGATAATAATGATTAGGAGGTTGTTGTTGAGCACTACCTCCTTTCAGTAGCATATTATTATTATTTGAATATGGTGTGGTTAGTTTTATAGAAGAGTATGTGTTTGTATATAGATTTAAACTTTCTATACACGGACTCGAATTATAATCACTCAGTTGCTTGAAATTGAGTATAAGAAAAAAAATGAACAGAGAGAGAAGAATAAGAAGAAGAGGAGGAGGAAGAAGAGAAAAGTATTGACCTTGATTGTTACTACAACAGACAGACGATTGATTAGTAAAGCAACCACATCTCCGGGCAAACGAGCATGAAATCTTAGCATGTTAGCATCAAGTATTATACCTGGATCAAGATGATTAATATTCATTTTGGTACGAATGTTGCATTATGTTTCTGTTAGCATGTAGTGCCACAATGAGATGTTCCTTAAGTATTATGAATTCAATTTGATGTGGCTGCTAGCTATTAAAGCTATTTCAGAATAAACACACACCAAATATTTTAGGGCTTAGAGTAGTGAAAGTCACAGTGAACTGAAGAAGAGATTGGAACAGTGAAAATCAGCGACAACGACGACTTGGAGCAGTAAACTGAAGGTCTCTTTGCTGAACGAAAGACGATTCTGCCCAGCGATTTTGAGTCCTGCGAGTTCTTAATGATTTTGAGACCTGCAATTTAGTTTTAGATGATGGTTTTTCTTACTGTGTGTTTTATTATTTTGGGAGAAGAAAAAATTATAACTTCTAGAAAATTTTTGTAGATCCGTTTCGGCGGTATAGTGAAATTTGGGGGAAAATAAAGAGGGAAATAACAACCATAGCAATAGAAATACAAACAGTTATCAATACCAATCTACTGCAACGGTTGTCGAAATTTGTTGCACTACACCAATCTATGGCGATGGTTCCAATGTTATTGCAACGGTATGATAGATACAATGTGTAAATAGAGTCATGGACCTTATGCAACACATGGAACCATTGCTATATCAGTTCTATGGCAACCGATCGACAACTGTTGCCATAGGTATCGTTGTCGTAGGTCTAATTTCTAGTAATGTTAGATGTGATCTTCTAAGATTGATGAACTTCTTGGTCAATGGCCTTAGACTAGATCACCTAGATATGAAAGGTGGAGGTGTTTACTTATTGAGCATGTTGAATTGTATATGGTACTATTGTGGAAGGACTCTACCCACATGACCTTCAATATGAGTATGTGATCCTATACATGCCATGAATGAACTACTTGAATGATGAATATATCCATGTCTATTATAATGTGATTTAGATGTATTGATTTACATGGTCTATGATCCTTGAATGCAATATATGTGAATTATGCACGATTGTGATATTATGTACATATTATGAACACTTTGAGAAGGAAGTGTCTATGATGATAATGTTGGTGTTGTGTCATTGTGAGGACAATTACACACACACATACACTCCATGCATAAACAAAATTATGATGTGTCTATGGTGTAAACTGAAACGCTAATTCTCATAAGTACCTTTACATACTATTATGCATGAAATATACATGACCATGATGTTATTAATATGTATGACATGTTATGACTATGTATGATATGTTAAGACTATATGGTATGGTTGTGTTGAATGAAAGGCTATTCTCATTAATACACTATGAATAGGATGTGAAAGGTTTACTCACATATTGATAATTCTAAGGTTGAAAGGACATTCTCACCTAATTGAATCTATGAGCTATGTTATGAGTTGTGTTGAATGAAGGGTAAGATATTCCTTCAAACATGTAAACACAACTAAAAAATTAATTATGTAAATCTTGGGAAATAATGCTTAGCACCGAGTGGATATGGAAAATAAGGTAAAGGCCCTCCCGTCAATGTGATAGGCCGGGTCATCCAAAGGAATCTCATGAGATGGAAGCTCTCCCGTTAATGAAATAGGCGGGGTTTCTAGAAGAAATCTCCCTATCCCATAACTATGTGCCCACATAAGTATTTAGCTAGTGGATCCACCTAAAAGCTAAATATGTTAGTTCTACCTTAGGCAAGTAGGAGGCCTTCTTTCGGTGTAGGGTTATGCGACACCGGATTCCATGTAGCTCAACATGGTCTATGTCAGTTAAGGCTATATTTCCCTATATGATAAGAATATGAATTATGAAGAGAACATGAGTTAGGTACTGTGGTTCCTCCAGAAGTTCTACTTAGTATGTATGGGGGTATGGGACTTTATTCATGCATTGCACAAGTAGATTTTGAGAGTGGGCAAGGTATGTCTCTCCTATGATATGATGATTATGAATATATGCTTTATTATGAATATGAACATGGACTACACTAATGATTTCTTAATGAGCTTTACTTAGTGTGAGTAGGGGTATGGGACTTCACTTGTACATTGCACAAGTAGAATTATAAAGGGGTTATAGTGTTGTTTCCTTATACTATGAAGATATATGAATTATGCATGCATGATATGGATTGTTGCTATGAGTGACTTTACTTATTATAAGAAATGAGCATGAATGTCTCCTTGTTTATGAATGTTGGCTATGAATAAGGTCAAGTTATGTTATGCATGATCATGGTGGCCTAGAAGTAATACTTAGTGTAGATAGGATTATGGGATCATATATATGCATTGCACAAGTAGAGCTCAAGGTTACTTATGTGATGGCTTTATTATGATGATATGATCTTGGCATTGAATCATATATGTGAACTACGTCTTGTGAAGATTGGAGTATGCATTATGTTGTGTTGGTGACTATACTTGTGACTATTATGATATCCTCTATGTTATGATGAAGTGTGTATGGTTTGTCTTATGAGCTACATTCTCTAACTATTTCAAAGATGATGTTCAAAAATGGCATATAGCATGGTTTCAAATAAATTGTCCCTTTTAAGCATGTTTTAAATGTTCTTATGCATGACTACCATACTTAGTACATTTTGTGCTAACCCATATTTCTATAGTGCTTTTGTACTAACCCATTCTCTTCTACATCTCCTATGAGTGTAGGTTCGGGCTGTTGAGTTGTATTTAGTCCATTCTTCAAGAAACTTGGGTTGCTACCTCCAAGTTTTGGTGAGTCCTCATGTCCGAGGATGAGATGCTATTTATTCTAGTTCTAGCTTACTTTCTTTGTTAAAGACTATGTTGTACTTTCTTTGATAAGACTTTCTATTGATGTAAGGGCTAAGTCCCAACTTTCATATTCCTATGTTTAGATGGTGTAATGAGACAAGTCTAGATTCCTATTTTACATATATGAAGGAAGTTGAACTTCTAATGTAAAGGTTTTAATTTTTCCGCATTATTCTATGTCTTATGTAATGATGATATGTTAAGGGCTTGTATGAGACCCCTTCGGGGTCAAGTACGCCGTGTCACTCCTAGGGGTAGCTCCGGGTTGTGACAAACTTGGTATCAGAGCATAAGATTTTGGGATAATTTAAGGTTGATGTCTCATAGACCACGTCAAGTGGAGTCTTGTTCATGGGTGTAAAGCGCGCCACACTGATGAATGAGAGGCTATAAGATGCTTAGGATTTCACTTCTTCATTACTCTTGAATCGTGCCATAGAACCGAACTCTATAAGATCTCTCTCTTATCCCTTATCCGATGGTCTTCAAGATGTGACTACTCAAAAAGGGTAAATGCTACATAGATTGAGGGAGAAAAGGTTTGTGGTGATGTCAATTGTGACAATATGACTAGGTAGGACTTGATATGGTGGATTTAGATGCAATCCTTTGGTAAAGATTGATTGCTCTATGGTTATGGGTGATGTTGGTAAAAAGTTATAATGAGATTTGAAGTATGTTGAAAGATTTGACGAATAGGGTATTTTGGAAATACCTAGATGTGTGAAGTGAGTAGACTCATCTAAGAAGGGTAGACGTGGAATTCACCTTGGTTTGGAATCATCTTGGGTGATGAGTGTGAAGGTTTAAGTGATGACTTGCTCCGACCTTAGAATAAAAAGAAGTGATGCTTAGAAGAGGTTATATAGGCTTGCTCCTAAGGGGGAGATGAAGTCCTTAGATAACAAGGTTGGTGAGTGTTCTCCATGTCATGATTTAGGTTGACTTGAATTTTCACCTTATGAGGTATAGTAAGTTTGAAGACTTTAGACCCAGTTTGGTAGACTCATATGAGATTATGAGTGATGTCCTAGTAAGGGTTTTAGTAAAGGATGCTACTAGAGGTGACTAAGAAGACTCTCTGAATGAAGGTACCGATATGTTGGTAATTTCATGTAAGTGTAAGTGTTATGTGGTATTCCGGTACTACCTTATCTTGTATGGTGCCTTTTGAGGCTATGAGGTTTAATGTTTCCCCCGACGAGTTATTAGAACATTTTTCGGCTTTTACCCCGGTTAAAGATTTAAAGTTAGAAAATGGGTTTATGGAAGATCCCCATTACCTTGTCCCCTAGAGTTACTCTTATCGACTTGGTAGAACTTGACATATTAGGTTTTTGAGGTAACTCTTGGTATGGATGGGTTGCATGCATGGTATGTTTATTGATGATAGGACCCGGATGGTTAGGTCCCAATTTCCTTATGAGCCTATAACTAGGGTGAAAGATGTTGAATTCAAAACCCCTCCTCTAGAGTCGGTGCCGGTAGTGAATGAGTTTCCAGAAGTTTTCCCCGATGGTTTGCCAGTATTCCTCCCAAGAGAGAAATAGAGTCTTAGTTGGTATTGACCTTAGCCCGGATATGCAACTTTTCTCCATTTTCTCATTATAGAATGGTTCCAAAGGGGTCAAAAGAGTTGAAGGAGCAACTAAGGGAATTGATAATTAATGAAGTATCTCTTTATGGGGTTCTCCGATATTGGTGGTTAGAAATAATATGGGTCTCTTCAAATGTGCATTAGTTATCACCCATTGAGTAAGATGCCGATTTAGTACAAATATCTCCTTTTAGGATTTGGTACCTAGTTTTGTCATGAGAGGGTGATATTACAAGTTGTTGAAACCATTAACTTTTCCGAAGATAGCAAAGGTGAGTTTGGTCATGTCTTTGCGATTGCTTGAACGAAGTGTTACTTGAGGACTTTAATAAAGGCTTTCCTCCCAAGGGGGAGATGATGTGCTTAGAAAGCATGATTATTGGGATCCCTATATCCTCATCTCTTTCTTCTATTCCTATTCTAGCTTGAGACCAAGAGTTCCTAGTTGGGCTTATTTTATGATTTGGGAGTCATGTGTGATTTATGTGTTTACATGGTCTCCTTACGATATGCATGCTTTTGAGAATTCATGTTTAAGGGGAAAAAATGAGATTTTATGACTTTTTTTCGTCATGTTGATATGCATTTAGTAAGTGTTGCCTATATGATTCATGAGGTGAAAGGTTGAAAAAGCCTAAATGTGCTTTTTTAGAAGTAATTGCATAATTGGCTTCAAGGTGTTATGATTAGTATGTTTTGAGTTGGAGAAGGTAATTCCTCCAATATAAATGAGAAATGTTGAAGTTTTCATGCAAAATGGGTTTGTAGATGTAGTTCCTACTTTCTTGTGTTGCATGGAGTACGTTTGAGATGGAGTTGAGATTTTCTCCTAGTTTGTTTATTATATTATAATGTTGCATACTTGACTTCATGATGAAAATTGATAAACGTTCTTAGGAGAGTTCTTTATGTTATGACATGTTAACTTCATATTGAGGTGTTAAACTTGTTTTAAGTTGGAGAAGATCGTTCCTCCCTTGTTTATGCGAATTGATGAGTTTTGTGCATATTTGTGAAAACTTGTGTTTTTAGAAGAAGATGAGTTTAAGTAAATTGCTTTCCTCATGTTGTGGTGCATTGACTATGAGTTACCTATTGTACATCATGAGAAGAATACATGAGCATGCTTTAGTTTGGAGTTGAGAGATTCCTCCTTGAATAAATGCTATTTGAAAATGAGAATTTGCATATGAGCTCCATGAGAGTATGTTGAGCATGTTATGACTAGGGGATGATAGTTCCTCCTTGAATATAACTAATTATGAGAATTTCATGCATATAGGATTGATAGATGTAGTTCCTACTTCGGTTTGTTTAAATTGAC
This sequence comes from Solanum tuberosum, assembly GCF_000226075.1. Lineage (NCBI taxonomy): Eukaryota > Viridiplantae > Streptophyta > Magnoliopsida > Solanales > Solanaceae > Solanum > Solanum tuberosum. The sequence continues at coordinate 96,211 of NW_006239314.1, read as the reverse complement.
TATGTTGAAATGGAGTTGAAGTTTCCTCCTTTAAGTGACGTATTATTTTGATATTATATGCTTGTTGGGCTGCTAATCATGAGTCTTTAAATTCCGTAAGGTGTCTAAATCGTCATTCGAGGACGAATGTTCCCAATGGGGAGATAATGTAACCCCCGAAAAATTTATAGGTGAAACTAGAGCCTAACGTATGAACCTTATAAGTTTATGTATAAATTGGAGATATAAAAGGGTCCAAAAATTCGGCTAAGTATAAGTTTAAGGGAGGGTTCAAGGAAGGTAAAAGCTTTCACCACCCTTAGAAGCTTCCTTGAACCAATGCCTTAGCCAATTTTGACGAAGTATATTTTCAAGAGAGGGTTCAAGGAAGGTAAAAGCTTTCACCACCCTTAGAAGCTTCCTTGAACCAATGCCTTAGTTTTTGTAAGGCAACCCACGTGAGGGTTTAAGGACCAAGTGGAGGGATCACCACACGTGGGGGCTACCTTAACACATGGGCAGTGCACGTGTGCAAGTGGGGGCCCACTGCCGTGTACTCCCTTGTAGACTTATCCCTTAGCTTTAAAAAATCTAAAGACAAGTCCAAGGGAGGGTTTAAGGAAGGTACATCAATTCAAGGGCCTTAAAAGCTCCCTTGGTAATTGCCTTAGTTTTATTTGGGCAATCCTAGGGAGGCATAAAAAGGGGTAATTTCTTAATTTCTTTTTTAGTCCAAATTAAATGTGTATAGTCTATATTATTTTTAAATAAATATATATATGGTAGAAATATGCCATTTGAATACTCCCATAGATATGCCTTAGCTTTAAAAATCCAAAGGCAAAGTTCAAGGGAGGGTCCAAGGCTAGTGGACCACTTCAAGGACCTTAAATGCTTCCTTAAACATTTCCTTAGTTTTTTTTTGGCTAAGTCCATATGTGCAAGGGCGTTTTCGTAAATATTATTTTTAAGTTAAATTAGAAAGTGGGTATATTTTATATTATTTCTAAATGAATATATAAGGGATTTTATACTAAAATATCCAAAAAATAAATCACTTTCAAAAAGACCCACTTCAAATCAAAAAGTTAATCTTCCTCCCGAAAATTCTCTCTTTAGAAACCCAAGAAGTAGAAGAGAATAATTGAAGCTTGGGCTGGACAAAATAATCAATTCTTCAAGGATTCATAAGCAAGGTATGGTAGTTTTCATCTTTGGATATATTCCCCCCAAAGAGTTCCTTCAAAACTTGACTTCAAAACTTCAAAATTTTCCCCAATTTCAAGGGTTTGGTCGAATGATATGGGTTTCTTCCAAAATGATTTTTATGGTTGGATTAGGTTGAGGGGTGATTGAATTGATGATTTATGGATAAAGTTTGGAAACATTCCCCCAAGAACCCATGGATCCCTTAGATTGCAAAATTGCGACCTTAACTGGGTAATTCATTCTAGAAACATGTAAATGGTCTTGTTGTGATCAATTGAATTGATGTGAGTGAACTAGGATGTAATTACATGATCTAAGTATGATTTTATTTGTATTATTGATTAACCTAAGGTTCCAAGGTGAAATTGATATAGCCTAGGGTTATGTCATGAAAGAGGCAAATTGAGGTATTCAATGTGATCTTCTAAGATTGATGAACTTCTTGGTCAATGGCCTTAGACTAGATCACTAGATATGAATCTCTTATGAAGGCTTAAATACATGAATTAACTTGATTATGTTCACATTGATTATGTTGTTTAATTATGATATCCATTTATATAATGGGGTAATTCTAAAAGTTAAGGTTGATCTTGATCCCAAGACTTGAAGGGAAAAGCATGTAGGTAATTACATGTTGAATAGTTATTGTATATGAGCTATTGATCCACTTGAAAGGTGGAGGTGTATACTTATTGAGCATGTTGAATTGTATATGGTACTATTGTGGAAGGACAATACCCACATGACCTCAATATGCGTATGTTATCCTTTACATGCCATGAATGAACTACTTAAATGATGAATATATCCATATATATTATAATGAATTTTAGATGTGTTGATTTACATGGTCTATGATCCTTGAATGCAATAGATGTGAATTATGCATGATTGTGATATTATGTACATGTTATGAAGACTTTGAGAGGGAAGTGTCTATGATGATAATGTTGTTGTTGTTGTGTCATTGTGAGGACAATTACACACACATACACTCCATGCATAAACAAAATTATAATGTGTCTATGGTGTCAACTGAAAGGCTAATTCTCATATGCACCATTACATACTATTATGCATGAAATATACATGACCAAGATGTTGTGAATATGTATGACATGTTATGACTATGTATGATATGTTAAGACTATATGGTATGGTTGTTTTGAATGAAAGGATATTCTCATTAACACACTATCAATATGATGTGAAAGGTTTACTCACATATTGATGACTCTAAGGTTGAAAGGACATTCTCACCTAATTGAATCTACGAGCTATGTTATTAGTTGTGTTGAATGAAGGGTAAGATACTCATTCAAACATGTAAAAACAACTAAAGAATTAATTATGTAAATCTTGGGAAATAATGCTTAGCACCGAGTGGATATGGAAAATGAGGTGAAGGCCCTCCCATCGATGCAATAGGCCGGGTCATCCAAAGGAATCTCATGATATGGAAGCTCTCCCATTAATGAAATATGTGGGATTTCTAGAAGCAATATCCATATCCCATAACTATCTACCCACATAGGTCTTTATCTAGTGGATCCACCTAAAAGCTAAATATGTTAGTTCTACCTTAGGCAAGTAGGACACCTTCTTTCAGTGTGGGGTTAGAGGACACCGGATTCCATGTAGCTCAACATGGTCTATGTTGGTTAAGGCTATATTTCCCTATATGATAAGAACATGAGTTAGGTACTATGGTTCCTCCAGAAGTTCTACTTAGTATGGATTTTGAGAGTGGGCATGGTATGTCTCTTCTATGATATGATGATTATGAATGTATGCTTTATTATGAATATGAACATGGACTATACTAATGACTTCCTAATGAGATTTAATTTGTGTGAGTGGGGCTATGGGACTTTACTTGTACATTGCACAAGTAGAATTATAAATGGATTATAATGTGGTTTCCTTATGCTATGAAGATATATGAATTATGTATGCATGATATGGATTGTTGCTATGAGTGACTTTATTTATTATAAGATATGAGCATGAATGTCTCCTTGTTTATGAATGTTGGCTATGAATAAGGTCAAGGTATGTTATGCATGATCATGGTGGCCTAGAAGTAATACTTAGTGTAGATAGGGTTATGGGATCCTATCTATGCATTGCAGCATGTTTTAAATGTTCTTATGCATGGCTACCATACTTAGTACATTTTGTGCTAACCCATATTTCTATGTTTTCTACAATGTAGGGATTGGTCCTTGGTGGTGGTATTCTTGGTTCAAGCTTGGATTAGTTAGTTTCCCAAGTTTAGTTGGTGAGTCCTCAAGTTTCGAGGAAAAGTAGTTTACTTTGAGTTTCTTTTAGTATTTCCATTTAGAACTATTGTAAGGGCTATTGTCCCTATTCGATTGTATTAGATGGTCAAATGAGACAATGTCTAGACTCCAGTTTGATTTATAAAATGACTTCGATTGTAAAGAAAAAGTTTAAATTTTTCCGCATTATTCAATTTCTTTTTGTGATGATTATGCTAAGGGCTTGTACGAGACCCCTTCGGCGGTCAAGTACACCGTGTTACTTCTAGGGGGTAACCCCGGGTCGTGACAATATGTTGTCCCGGTTTGGTGCCAACTAGTGGATTCCACCAAGGGTGGAGTTGTGGTTCATCATAGTTCCGAATCATCCTTTGTAGTTGATGTGAAGTCTAAGCAACACCTGGATCCTATTTTGATGGAATTGAAAGAATCATTTCTAAACAAGTCCATTGAGGTTTTCTCCCAAGGGGTAGATGGGGTGCTTAGGTACCAAGGTAGATTTTGAGTGCCGGATGTTGATGGTTTGAGGGAGAAAATTCTTGAAGAGGCTCATGGTTCTCGATATTCTATTCATTTGGGAGCCACCAAAATGTACCATGACCTACAGGAAGTCTATTGGTGGAATGGTATGAAGAAGGATATAGCGGGTTTGTGTCCAAGTGCCCGAATTGTCAACAAGTCAAGGTCGAACACATGAAACCGGGAGGTTTGCTCCAAGATATGCATATTCCAACTTGGAAGTGGGAGGGGGTGAATATGGATTTTGTTGTGGGCTTGCCTCGTACTCGAAAGCAACATGATTCTATTTGGGTCATTGTTGACAGGATGACAAAAACAACCCACTTCATTCCCGTCAAGGTTACTTTTTCGGTGGAAGACTATGCTAATTTGTACATCAAAGAGGTAGTGAAGTTTCATGGGGCCCCTTTGTCTATCATATCGGATAGAGGTGCTCAATTTACTTCACATTTTTGGAAAGCATTCCAACAAGGGCTTGGTACAAATGTTAAACTTAGTACCGCTTTCCACTCTCAAACGGATGGTCAAGCCGAACGCACCATTCAAACCTTAGAAGACATGTTGAGGGCATGTATGATCGATTTCAAGGGTAATTGGGATGATCATCTTCCTTTGATATAATTTGCCTACAACAATAGTTACCACTCCACCATTGTTATGGCTCCGTTTGAAGCACGATATGGAAGAAGGTGTAGATCCCCGGTTGGGTGGTTTGAAGTAGGTGAGTTTGCTCTAATTGATCCCGAACTAGTCTATGAAGCCATTGAGAAAGTTTGACTCATTAAAGAGAGGTTGAAGACGGCCCAAAGTCGGCAAAAGTCCTATGCCGACAATAGAAGAAAAGATCTTGAATTTGAGGTTGGTGATAGGGTCTACTTGAAAATCTCACCTATGAAAGGTGTGATGAGGTTTGGCAAGAAGGGGAAACTTAGTCCCCGGTATGTGGGCCTATACCAAGTCTTGAAGCGTATTGGGAAAGTTGCTTATGAGGTGGACTTGCCAAATGAGTTGGCCCCGATTCACCCGGTGTTTCATGTCTCTATGCTCAAAAAGTGTATTGGTGATCCGGTTTCCATCCTTCCTTTAGAAGGTTTAGGAGTTGATGAGAACCTTTCTAATGAAGAGGTCCCAGATGAGATTTTAGACCGGCAAGTGAAGAAGTTGCGAAATAAGGAAGTATCTTCCGTTAAGGTTCTTTGGAGGAATCATTTAGTTGAGGGTGCTACTTAGGAAGCCGAGGCCGATATGATGTCCCGATACCCTCATCTTTTTCCTTCTACTCCTATTCAAGCTTGAAGTAACTAGTTTCTCTTAAGTTTAGTGTTTTGGAAGTCATGTGTGTTGTATGATTTCCCATGATTTCCCTATGTTGTGCATGTTCTTGTGAGAATTCATGTTTTAATATATATTGAGATTTCATGATGCCTATGTTTTCTCATGGTGATTTGCATTTTTGTGTGATGATTGCATTTTGACCCATGAGATGAAATGATGAACATGCTTAATGTTGTGTTGATGAGATGACACATTGGCTCTATAGTGTTGTGTTGAGCTTAATCGATTTGGAGAAATTAGTTCCTCCCATGCTTATGTGAATTAATGAGTTTCTTACATATTGAGTTAGTAGAAGTAGTTCCTACTCTCTTGTATTGCTTTGGCCATGTTGTGAAAAAAGGAATTGAAGTTTCCTCCTTTTGAAAGGTGCAAGTTGTGAATAGTGCATTTGTGAGTTTTGCATATTTTAATGATTCATGCATAATGGGCTGTTAGTCTAAGGTTTCTAACTTAGTTTGGTGTCTTGGTCACCATTCGGGGACGAATGTTCCCAAGGGGGAGATAATGTAACACCCCGTATATCTAATGACCTAAGCTAGAGCCTAACGTGTAGTGTAGTAGCCTAATGAAGTCTAAACGTACGGTTAAAGTCCTAAAATGAACTTACTAACCTAGTACTAGGTTTCTAGTGCCTAAACATCAAGGCATGAATCTCCCTAGGGCCCCCCCATGGGTCCATGAGGAAGGTCCAAAAAGCTGTCCAAAACAGCTTGGACCATGAGACTCAACCTACGAGTCGTAGGTTGACTCACGCCCCGTAGATGGGAGTCGTGAGTCAACACTTAGCCTAACCAAAACTCCCCCCTAAACTCCCTAGTATCTATTCCAAACCGTGTAGGAACAGTATTGTCCGTAGACCATACCACGCCCCGTAGATGGGAGTCGTGGATGGGTCATGGACCAAGGACAAAAAGGCCAGCCTCAGACCCAAACCATGAATGACCAGTACGGTCCGTGGTTCAAACCACACCCCGTGGTCGGGGACTCGTGGATGGGGCCTGTGAAGGCTGCCTTAAGTTAGCCATGCGGGGGTAGGTTAGTAATTTACTAATTAACTTAATAAAGGTAAAAACGGTCATTTATAGTTATATTAAAGTATTATTAAGTATTAAAACAAGTCTTTTAACTCTCATAACTCACAAACTCAAAATCAAACCCACTTCCCTCTCAAAACATTCTCTCTCTAAACTCCATTGAAGAACAAAGAAGAAGCTCAAGATTAGGGTTCAAGCTCCAAGATTTTCACTCCAATTTCGTGGAAAAATATCAATAAAGGTATGGGAACTTTGATTCATGGAACACTTTTCTCCATGAAGCCCTTCACCTCCTGATTTCGAAATTGATACATTGTTAAAAAAAACTAGGGTTTCTATTCCAACCATGGGTTCATCCTAAAAATGATTTTATTATGTTAATTGCATTATATTATGAATGATTTGATGTTTAATGGTGATTTTCATCATAAAATTCCTCTTGAACCCATGAACACCCCCATGACCCCAATTTCAAGTATTGTGATGGGTGTATTGATGCAAAATGATGATTATGAATTGTCTCTATGTGAATTTAGTTAATGAATCTTGTTTTATTCATACATATTATAGTATATTTAGGTGTAATTGTGAGGCATGATTCATGACCTTGAAAAGAGGCAAATTGCTAGGGTTTGTGCATATGAATGCAAGATTTGTATAAACTATTGATTCATTTAGAAAGTAAATCTCATATGACTAATCTGTAAAGAATGGTATTTTTGAAAGGTAGTTCTTCCCTTACCTTTGCACTTAATTATGAATGAAGTGTCTAGGATGATAGTGTTGTTGATTATGTCATTGCAAGGACAATTACACACCCACACTCCATGCATAAACATGATTTTGATGTATTAATAGTGTTAATTGAAAGTATAGTTCTCATATGCACATTTACACATTGTTATGCATGAAATTGATGATCATATTGTGTTGATTGAAAGTCCATTCCCATGAAAACACATGATCTTGGTGTGAAAGTTATTCTCACATACTAATTATGATTCTAAAGTTGAAAGTACATTCTCACCTTTAATGAATCTATGAGCTATTTTGATGAATTGTATTGAACGAAAGACAAAGTATTCCTTCACACATGTAGATACTATTCAAAGACTAATAATGTATAGTTTTGGGGAAATAATGCTTAGCACCGAGTGGTTATGGATAATTAGGTAAAGACCCCTCCGTTAATGCAAGAGGTTGGGTCATCCATGTGAACTCATAAGATGGGAACTCCTCCGTTAATGCAAGAGGTATGGTTTCTAAAAGCAATCTCCCTATCCCACAAACTATGTTCCCACATAGGTCTTTAGGTAGTGGATCCACCTTATAGCTATATATTTAGTTCTACCTTAGGCAAGTAGGATACCTTCTTTCGGTGTGGGGTTTTAGACACCGGATTTCATGTAGCTCACATGGTCTATGTTGGTTATGGCAACTCTTCCATATAATAATGAAGATAATGAATGGAACGTGAACTATACTATAACTTCTTGGTGAGCTTACTAAGTAGGAGTGGGGGTATGGGACTTCACTTCCACATTGCACAAGTAGGCTTAGTAGGATCTTGTAGGATGGTTCCTTTATGTTATGATGTTATTCAAATGTATGCATGTGTATTGGATGGATAGTTGTTATGAATGGCTTTCCTTGTATTCAATTAATGTACATGACTAATTCTTCAATTGTGACTAATGATTTTGATTAGGTCTAAAGATGATGTGCATGGCTAAAGTAGCTTCAAGGGGGTGCTTAGTATGGTTGGTATTATGGGATGCCAACCATACATTACACAAGTGTTCCTTAGGGGTTACTAAGGTAATGACTTTACCATGTAATGAGAATAAATGTGATGTTTGGCTTGTCTTTGACATTGAAGATGTATGTTGGTTTCCAAACATCATAAATGCATTCTTTCAAATAAAATGTCCTTTTTATCATGTTTTAAGGTTTTTATGAATGTTTCCATACTTAGTACATATTATGTGATAACCCCATCTTCCTTCTACTTCACTATGAGTGTAGGTTCCGGTCGTTGATACTTACTACTTCCTTGAAGGTGAAGCTTGGATCGACTATTCCCCCGGCTTGGTGAGTCCTCAAGTTCGAGGACAAGTTGCTATTGATTCTAGTCTCTAGTGTACTTCCTATGTTTTTAGACTATATTGTATTTCCTATTTTGGAGACTTATTAATGTAAAGGGCTTTGACCCTAGTTGTACTCTTATGTTTAGATGGTGATTGAGACAATGTCTAGTTCCTATTTTCCTTATATGAAGAAGGTTGACTTCTATTGTAAAAGTTTTAAATTTTTCCGCATTATTTTCTATGTCTTGTGTAATGATGATGCTAGAGGCTTGTATGAGACCCCTTCGGGGTCAAGTACGCCGTGTTACGTCTAGGGGCTAGCCTTGAGTCATGACACTTAAAGCTTCAACACATTGAAAGGGTTTTGTTGGAATCTGGGTTTATTAGGTAAAAATTTCTATCTTTAAAAGTCTAAGATTATGGCATCTGGGTTTATTGTTTGCGTATGGTTACACATTTAGCTTTAGGGTTTTGGTATTCTTGTGTTTTTGATACGATATTTGTTGATTTATGTTGATACACAAGGAAATAAGGCAACAAAAGTTCCTTTAACTTGGCTCGAGTAAGTTGGTTGTTAGAGTTTGAGTATATCTTTGCTGCATCGCTTTCGTGCTAATAAATGGTAGATAATATTAATCTTTACGAGGCTAATAGACTGAAATTTTACATAGATTGGGCTAAGCAACCATTTCCTGATTCGAAGTATAACATGGACTTTCTTTAATTGTTTTGTCTAATGTTTAAAAATGTTATTGGCTGGAATAGTGCACTCCGGGTTCTGTTCAATAAATCTTAGTAGCAAAAGAAGTTAATCTTAGTTCCCTTCATGTTAAATCTCACTGAATTAGATTTTAAGTTGCATTATGATATTTATGCACTAGATCTGCAGAATCCAATATTTTATGCTTTGTGTATGATGAATTCTTATGGCTAATGTCTAAGTTGTAGCTCTCTCTGCCACTTTGTTGAAGCATATAGCTATAATCATTTTTTATTTAATTGAAGAAGTTTACCCGTGGCTGCTTCTCTGGATGCTCATGATCTAGTTTTGGAAAGGGTCACTAATAATTTTACCGGATCAGGTCTCCAAATCTTTTAGAGGAGAATTAGTTAATAGGTGCACTCAACTGATGCCATTGTTATCTTCCTTTGTCTTACATTTCAGCTGTCTTTCATTCTCATCCTTAAAACTTAAAGGGGTTTATTTCTTATATGTGGAGTTTGTTAATGATCTTTGGTGATAAGTTAATTTCTTGTTGGTGGAGTCGTTCATGATGTTCAGTGTTAATGCATTTCGTTTCAACTTGGTTGTAATTTAGGAGTGCAGTACCATCAGTGTTCAGCTTTAAAATATTGTTAGGAGGCTTCAACCATCTTACCTCCCAGATTTTGTCTTCATGTCTGCATTTTTCCACCAAACTGAGTAGATCAATCCAGTTGTGAAGCCATTGTATGTGAGGAAATTCTGTATTAAGGAGGTGGTTGATATCCGACAATATCTTGTCAGCACGTGCAGGGCACTAATTGAGGAACAATCGTTTAGCCAATCGAAGTGATGAGTGACTAAAATTTGTTTGTAGTTATTTTTTACGGTGTGTGTTCATGTCTATTGCCTTGTGTTAAGCTTGCTTAAATGCAAGAGGACATGGCAGTTCTTGACAATTGACAGTGAGAGTTGCGTCATTGGATTTACTTTTGCTTGTTGTCCATGTAGATTGCCCTTTTGTTAAGCTTATTTAAGTGCGAGAAGACATGGGTTTCATGAAAGTGAGGATTCACGTGTTGGATTTAATTTCCGTACTCATAAATTTGAGAAAAGGTGCTATGGCTTATTACCTGTAACAAAGTGTTCTTTTGTGCCTTTTTTTCTACATAAATCCTTTCTTTAGTGGAAGTGTTCTTCGTCACCACTTTGTACTCTATGTAAAAAGATCTAATGCACAGATATCGAGTGGGCATTTAGTAATTTAGCCCAGTGGAATACAACGTAGTAATGTTTTTAATGATGTCAACTGACACCGACTCATCCCTAATTTCTTGAAAATTTTCTCTCCTAGAGTTGTCTTTTGGTATATAAAATAACGTGCATGTGTTCCTTGTGATCATGATTGCATTATTCATTCTTTTGTTGTACTCTTTCTAAAAAAATTGCATCTGACATCATTAAGGTTTCAGGCAAATAAACCACAGCTTCATACTGCTCAATTTTCAGATGGTGTTTGTTTGGTGACGAAGTATAAGAAAGAATCGGGGACTTTTGAAACTTGTGGTATAAAACATTCTATAGATATTTATGTGGCCATAAATCATTTCATTAAGGTAAACTTGGAATTTTGAAGTTATATAGTAGTTTTTAAATTTAGAAAGGTGACATTCTTTTTGTGACAAGAGACAGGGAGTATTAACATTTTCTATGATGCACAATTCCTTTTCGCATCCATACACTCATTTCATCATACCAATCCTAGGATTACCAATTCTCTATGTGATTGACTATTTTTATAGTTTTTTTATCATTGAATAATTTTTCAATGAATGCAGACCGTGGATACTATTCAGTGGAGAGTGTCACACTTTTGGTTGCTCTGAAGGTTCATTATAGAGATAGAATCACGATTCTTAGGGGAAATCATGAAAGCCAGCAAATTACCCAAGTGTAAGACTTCTAATTTTTCTTTAAGTAATCTTGTTATTTAACTTGGGGGTGCCTAGTAATGGTTTATCTTTCTCAAGATTATATCCAAAGAACTATTATTTTCATAGTTATATTATTTGCATATGGGCATATGGACTTCTATTGTACCTCTTTTTTCCTAGTCTCTTTGTATAAAATGTAGCTTTAGCTGCTGTGTACTCTGATTTTATTCTTTTATAGGCTCTGATTAGTCAATAATAACACAGTAAGAAGAATGATAAAAAACCTACCTAATCTACTCTACCTTAAGGTCCATGTTAAATATTAACTCTAGTCACACTAGAATGTTTACCCCCGTATTTTTCCGAGAACCTATTTTTCCATAAGTTCCAGCAAATAATAAGAGGCAAGGCCTGCTGTAACAGCTTTTGAGCTTCATTTTTTGCTGCCAATTCCCACCAGCTTAGCAGGAGGTGTTTCATCAGTGAGAGAAACCCATAAAAATAGAGAATTTCCTTCATATATGATTAGCAAAATGACTTGAAACAATAACAGCATCTATGTCATCCATTCCAGGTCTGCTGCAGCATGAGCAGTTGACTAGTTCCATGCCAAAATTTCTGATCTTCTCATTTGTTGGAAGCTTTGCTCTCAATGCCCTCCATATGAGAAATGATACTTTGAAGGGAAAAGTGTTCTGCCATGAAAATGTTTCCCCGAGGAAGAAGCTCATTCTTACTCTGGTTTTTAGTTAGAAAATATTTTCCACCAAAATGAATAATTAAAATTACATCACTTATGTCCAGAAATCATTTTTCTTTACAAGTTACAACTATCTTAACTGGTAACTTCATTACTTGATAGTTTACATTGTCCAAACAAGATTTTAGGGGGAAAACTGCATAAATAATTTTGAGCAGTAGCAAAAGTTGAAAACAAAATAGTAACTTCTTCATGGAAGCATTTTTTGAAATCTTAGCTAACTGTAAATTATTGGTCTAGTATTGATTAAATCAAAGTCTTATCCAAATTGGTATACCAAACACAATATGTTATTCTTCAAAAATATTTTTCAAAATAAACAGATTTTGAAAGTTTGTGGACTACATAGTGTATATATCACGCTGGCATTATATCAATAGAGGAAGTGTCCCAACATTTAGTATAATGTTGCATCTTGCTTCCACATTTAGCTGACTGATGCACTAAGATTGTTGTGTTTCACTTTCATGCAAGTATATTCAATCAAAGGGTCTCTAATTAATGTGGTTGCGCATTAACCTGTAATCGTAAAAAATGTTATAATAATGTGGTTATAGTCCCTAATAAGGTTAATACTTTATATTATCTCTTCTGAATCTCTAAAAAATGTACAATTGCCTGAATCCAAAATTTATAACAATTTTAGACTATGAAAAGAGCCAGTAATCTGAGTAAGGTGTTTGTTGCATGAGGGACGCATGTTTTTTGAACCCAATGACCAATCTTCTTGAATAACCAATATTTACAATCTTTTTAAGTTATCTTGCACGCACAGATTTATAATGTGACATATTTGGTGTTGTTTGTTTTTTTAAAGATATGAAAATTCTCTTAACAATCAAAGAACATATGATGCTAATTAAACAAAATTTAATTAGCCATTCCTACTTATAACCATATGAATATTTGATGGCAACAATGATGGCTCAATCTCAAGAAAATTACAATTCGGCTTTCCTCTAGTCATATCCCTTTTGATTTTGTTACTCAAATATACTCTTACATTTTAGAGTTGAATTCCACTCTTGCTTCGAGAAAACAACTTCCCGAAACCATTTCTACTTTTGGATGTTGTCACTTCAGTAGCTGATGATGATGACGACGAAGAAGATGATGATTCTCCTTCATTTCCGTTCATAGAATGACTAGAATTCTCAATTTTTGGAGTGTCTGAATTGCTGTTTCGGGTAAATGTTTCATTTACATGTAACTTCCATTCCACTCCACTAGCTCCAGCCACAACTGAACCTTCCCCAGGAAATCCAAAAAGATTTGTTGTGTCAATCAAGAGATCTTCTAAAGTGGCTAGTGAATGAAGATGCTTCCTAAGAGATGCAATTGTTTTCTGGCATTCGGCAAGCTTGTCAGCACCTACAACTACATCATCCTCCAAATAGAAAATCTTAGCATATAAGAGCTTCAAGACTTTTGAACAACATAAAAAGAATCCATTGAGACAAGCGTTACCTGCTTTATTTTCGACTAATCATTTGAAGTAGAAGCTTGTTGAAGTTCAAATTCCTGGGATTTTCTTCTTAGTTCATTTTCCAATTCCTGGCACTTAGTTTCCTTATCAGATGACAAGGATCATTCTCTTTCTAATTCTGTCTTTAAAGAGTCAATGTTTGCAGACATTGTTCGTGATTCTATTTCCATGCCAGAGAGTTGAAACTCAAGCAACTCTTTTAACTCATTCACTGTATCTAACTCCTTTTGTGTCTCTTCTATCTTTATTTGAGCATCCTTAAGTTGCAAATCAGACACCTTGAGGGCATCTCGGCTCTCACTTAAAGCATTTTCTAGTTCAACTTTATCTGCTTCAATCTTCTCCATCTTTTGCTCTAATTCAACCACCCTTTGTGAAAGGGTCTCATATTCTGCTGACAGGGGATTCTCTTCACTTGATGAGTCATCAACAACAACATCAGATATAAGTGAAGAGACTTTATTCACAATTTCAAATACTGCAGCGACTCTCTCCATCTCCAAGAAGTCATCCATAATGTCAATTTCCAAAGACCGGGCAGCAAGAGTTTTAGGCATAACTTTTTCGTGCTGAAATTGATCAAGCTTAGAAATTAGTGTTGATGCCCATGAATCAGAGCAACTTTGATCACATTCAGTTGTTTCCGGTTTGCACAACATTTGTCTATCAGAGTGGACTGTCTTCAGTTGATCTCCACTATCGGATTGACCATTGGTGAAGGACTCAATAGAGAAGGATGAAACAACATAAGATCTTTGGTCACTAAGTAGGGATGATTTGCGAGCCAAGGCTTGTAGTTTCTGACACTCCACTTCAAGCTTGGTCACATTCTTTATGCTCTATAACTGCTACTTACTAGTAGTTTTTGCTGCTTGGGTGCTCAAGTACCTCTCTATGGTCTTAATTTGCAACTCATTTAAACAAGATGAAAGGTCAAGTTTGAGAGTTGTGTTCTCCTTCTCTAGACACTCGAGCTTGACCAGAACATTTAGATCAGTAAAAACAAGAGAACCAGTTCTACTAGCCTCTCCTTCAACATGAATTAGCTTTCCAAGTGATTATTTGTTTCTTTTAAATGTCTCTTGTATTTAAAATGTTGAAATTTATAAATATTTGTCTTCCAGTAGTCTATTTATGCCTAAGGGGAAAGTTTTAGTCAATTGGCACCGTCAACCGATATGCAGCACGATGGGTCTCTATTGTTGCTGCTGCTAATGAGATTCATTTGAGCAGCTCTTGTGTGTAAAAAAATGATGGGAATGGAGACAAGATAAGCACTGTTTCTTCAGCAATGGCTCCAAGTTCGAGTTCTAGTAGTTCCACAACTACAAGTACTACACAAATGCTTAGGGATTTTTTATTGGAGATTTATGACAAGAGAGAGTTTCAGTATATGGTTGGTTCTGGATCCAGTGAAAATGATCAAACTTTCTCTTCTGAATCCTGATTTGCATCTATTTGTAGTTTTTCAAACCTTTTTTTTTGCCGAATTCATAGCAGCTTTAACATTTTACTCTGTTGTGATGACATGGGTTGGTCAATTTTCAATGTCAACTTGTTGTTTTGTTGGTTTTGGAGACCTTTGTTGTGACTTTATTGTTATGACTCAGTTTTAGATTTGTTAGTTTTGGAGAGCTTTACTACTGTGACTCAATTTTAGATTTGTATTAAGGAAAGCTTCAGTTTATGGTTGCTCTCCTATGACTTTATTGTTATGGATTGGTTTGGCTTACTGTGAATTTGAGCATATTAAATACACATTATTTATTTCACTAACTTATAATTTTATTTTGAATGTACAAGAAAATGATAGTAGTTGAATTTGAATAGTTGACTGAAGTAAACTTGATCTATTTTAGTGAACGATGAAGTGTTTTTGTACTATTTTCATATATATATATATATATATATATGTTTGAATTCATTTGGTTTTGTGGAATTTATTGATAGTAGAGAACATGTTTGTCGAAGTTTGGTTGTACAAGACATGTTTGTCTAAGTATTGGTTGTACAAGATATGTTTCTTGAAGTTTATTTGAAATATATAATTTTGATTTATTTATTAGCTAATTTTGTGCTTTAGATCGATTATATATCTAATTATTATATGTGATTATTGAATATATGCAAATAAAAATTATTATTCTTAAAAATGAAAAATTGTGGCTACAAAAATTCTACACAACATTGCCACAGTTGAAAAGTGTTGCATAGGGACGTCCAATGTGTGGCTTGATGTACATAAGAAAAGTTACACTTATAAGTGTTGCTCTAGATGAGATTTAAAAGACAAATTTTTTTAAGTGTGCCCAATAACAAAGAAAATGCCACACTTTTAAGTGTAGTATAATCAAACAAAAGGTATTGCTAATGAATTACTAAAAAGTGTGCCCTTATACCTCTTTTGCCACGCTTTTTAAGTGTAGCTGCTATGGCGACATTTAAAAAGTGTGGCCCAATGTTAAAGGCTACGCTTCTTTTGGCCACCCCTGAAAAGAGTTGCTTAAAGTCCAAAAATGTAGCCTTTTATGAAAGGCCACACTTTTTGCTAGTTTAGGCTACACTTTACTGGGGTGGCTAAAAGCCTAAAATGTTGTAGTACTAGGATTATTTTGATTTGTATCAGGGGAATACGTGCCAAGGGTACTTTGACGATGAAACAAGTTTAAACCCTGCATGCTAATACTTGGCAGAGTAAGCACATACATTTAGTAATAAACTCATATTAGAGTACTCACTTTGATGCTCTAGGGAGTAGGAACTGCAACTATGGATCAGTCACTACCAAGGGCACTTAGAAAGCTTACTTTGTAATACAAGTGTTGAATTCATGCCAAAGAAATAGGAAATCGAATAGCCTTACATACCTCAATTTCCAATTCATATAGCTTACGAAGTGTCAACATGTCCTTTAACGTCATAGTTTTCATCTACAATAACCAATCATTAAGGCTAATATTAGCAGCTTACCAACCAACTCGGGATATTTCAACTCATCAAATAGTAGCCAGGCAGCAAACCCATAATCCGTCTAATTGATTGTTTTATTTCACAAATTTTGTCTGTTATAGTTATTTGCATGAAACAACCATCCCATGGAACGGGCAGTGAGCTTACCAAAACTTTAATTTAATGGTGCATCACCATAGCTTATAAAT
>NW_006239314.1:78109-78972 GCF_000226075.1 Solanum tuberosum | reverse complement strand
TCCCATGGAACGGGCAGTGAGCTTACCAAAACTTTAATTTAATGCTGCATCACCATAGCTTATAAATTTCCCCCCTATAGCTTTCCGCAATCATTCTCTAAGTACATCCATGACCTCCCATAAACAAATCAATACAATAGCAGTCCTCAACACTCAAAAATAATCAAAAGACTTGAATTTATGGTTTTCAATCACCATCCCACAAGTTGCAATAAAGAAGTAAGTCTAGAATTCTCAAATAAACTAATAATTAGAGGTTGTGGCAGCGCCCTTACCTTGGCTATCTAAATCTGTTATTCTCCTTCAATTACTGTTTTTGTAACCTTCTCTTAATCTTTGGAAGAGGGTGGCAGAACCTTGGATGCCAACACATATAGCTATCTCTAGTTCACTCCCCTTGAAGAACTATCCAATATACTTGAAACAATAGAGGAGAGAAGGTTATCTTATGGCTTCTTTGGAAGAAACAACATGAAAAATAGTTAGAACCCTAGTGGAAATATTGGGTGGCTGTTTCATCTTGAGAGAGAAATATATGAACTTAAGAGCTTAAAATTTTGATAAGAGGAAAATGTGATATTTGTATCAGATTTTTGGCCTTAATAGGTTCTCTTTTGCCACCTTTCTTGTACTTCATTTGCAGCCAACATGTGTCTTTAATTTAGGCCACACATTTAAATAGGTGATGCACCGACTTTTCCATTCAAATTATTTCTTGTGGGCTTGGAAAGATTGGGCCTTGGCTGTCCATTTTCCCCTTATTCTTCTATTCAACTTGGGCCAAATTGAGGCAAGTAGGTGTCGTGTACTTGGCCCAATAACATGGTCAAAAGAGTCTTAGTAGGTGATGCTCCTACTTGTCA
>NW_006239314.1:73409-77894 GCF_000226075.1 Solanum tuberosum | reverse complement strand
TTATATACACTATGTCACTTTAAACTTGACTCAAATACCACCTTATGATCTCAAGTTTAAATACTTCCATCGACGTCAACTTAATCGGGTCGCATCAAAATCCACAAACAGTTCACTTTAAGCCTATTATATTGTCACTAGTCACATAAGAAAACGAGTCCATAACTATACCACAAGGAAATTTATAAGCATCATATAAATAGAACTAATACACGTAGAATACGAGGTGTTAAACTCAATACATCTCTCAAGGTGATAACTTCAAGCTAATCCAAATCATGAACATCAAGAATATTCAACGACCAAACTTTCTAGGCACATCATCTCCCCCTTGGGAGTAAGCCTATATCAACTCTTCTAAGCATCATTTTTTTCAATTCTAAGGTCGAAGCAAGTCAATTCTAAACTATTTCAACTCATATCATCACCTTTGGTGGGACCTACCATTCAATCATATTCAAGTATTATCTAAACACGTTACTCAAAATGACCATACTTAAGATCAATCTTAAGAATAACTAACTCTTTGAAGTTGGTCAACACTTGAACTCTTCTCCCTTACCTTCACTAGGTGATTCATGCAACCCTCAAAATCAACCTTAAGACAAAACCTAATCCAAACTTAGGACATAGACTTTCCCTCCTTCCACTCATGTATAGGCTCACTCGAAAACTAACCATTTGACTGTACGGGTTCAACAATCACAGAGGAGCATAAAAATAATACTACCAATCTATCATAAGGATATCATCTAAATCTAACATATCAAGCCTTAACATAGTCATAGTTGGTATAACAACCAACATTTTCTCCCTCGCTCCTTGTAGCATGAGCACTTCGAGTAGTCATATCCTGAAGACCATAGGGAGAAAGACCTTATAGAGTTAAACTCTATGGAACAACTTAAAGAATGAAGAAGTGAGATTTCCTAATCATATTCTATCCTCTCATTCATAAATGTGGCGCGCTTCACACTATGAACAACACTCTACTAGACGTGGCTTATGAGACATCATACTGATACCAAGTTTGTCACGACCCAGGAGTACTCCCCTAGATGTAACACATCGTACTTGACCCCGAAGGGGTCTCATACAAGCCCTTAGCATCTCATCACATAGGATAAAAGAAATGATGTGGAAATTTAAAACTTTATCCATACAATCGAAGTCTTTTATAAAAGCAAGCGAAAGTCTAACTTGTCTTAGATAGCCATCTAATACAATCTTTGAATCAAATAGGGACACAACCCTTACAATATCGTCCGAAAATGAAACACTACAACTAAACTACTAAATGACTCATACATCCTCAAATCATGAGGACTCAACACAAGCTAGGAGAATAGTCGATCCATGTTTGAACCAAGATAAGATCGCCTTAAGAACCGGACCCTAGACTTTGGGGAAAATGTAGAAAATATGGGTTAGTACAAAAATGCACGAAGTATGATAGCCATGCACCAAAACCTTTACATGCTAAAAAGGACATTTTAGTTAAAAAGCATGCACTTTACCCAGTTTGAGAATCATCATGCACATTAGTACAAAAGCATAAGTCATAAGCATTTTCAACATATAGATCATCATAGCATACTAGAACCATCTCATAAGTAACCCTAAGTTATACTTGTGCAATGCATAGATAAGATCCCATAATCCCATCTACACTAAGTATCACTTTTAGGCCACCATAATCATACTTACCATTCTTCGATTTCATCCTTTGTTCATACTCATAGATAAGGATACTTTCACATTTAATAAGTCATATAAAAGAAAGCAACTCATAGCAACAATTCACATTAAGCATACTTCATTTCATAAATCATCATAACATAAGAGGAACACACCACAACTACTCTCAAATCCTATGTGTGCAATGCATGGATGAAGTCCCATACCCCCACCCACACTAAGTAGTTCATTCTTGAGAAGCCATAGTTCATAATCTTTCATTGTGGGGGTAAGACTTAACCGACATAAACCATGTGAGCAAATCATGGAATCCGGTGTTACCCACACAGAAAAGGGTGTCCTACTTGCCTAATGTAGAACCATTAATTTAGCTTTTAGGTGGATCCACTAGCTAAAGACCTATGAGGGCACATAATTATGGGATAAGGAGATTGCTACGAGACACCCCGCCTCAACTCACGTATGGGCATCCATCTCAAGAGATTGCTACTAGAAACCCCTCCTCAACTCATTTGAGAGCTTCCATCTCATATCAATATCCACTCGGTGCTTAGCATTATTCCCCACGAAGTACCTATCATTTCATTACTTGAGTTCATTATTATGGAAGAATATATCAACACCCAATCCAACATCATTCATAAGATAGCTCCTAGATTAAGTAGGTGAGAATAGCCTTTCAACCAAAGAATCTCCATACTGTGAGAAAACCTTTCACAATATGTCATCATCATTCATAAGTGTATAATTGAGAATAGACTTTCAATCAACACATCATCATTATCATAATCATAGAAACTTCATTTATAAGTGTGCGTGTGTGAGAATAACCTTTCAACAACACCACAATTACATCATAGGTATAATCACTTTATTGTCAATGTATTCATAAAGCATGTACATAAATATCATGATAATACATAATTCTCATAATTTGCCCTTCAAGGAAAATAGATCACATTCAATCAACACACCTAGAATTAATACAGTATGCATGAATGATAACATAATTCAAGTAATCAATTCATAACATTCTACTTGCATCAATCAAGACCCACACTTTAAGATCCAATGGATTCTTGGGGAATTCAACTTACAATCATAGAAAATCATCAATATATCCATAAAAACATAATTCAATCATTTAAAACGAATTTGAAAGGAATCCATGAGATTGAAGTCAAACAGTAACTTTTGGGTTTTCTAGATTTGAAATTGGGGGGTTTTGAAGGGGCTCTATGGGTGAAGGCTACCCATAGATGAAGAGTTACCATACCTTATTGAATATTTCCCATGAATTTGATTAGAAAATATTGATTGTTCAACCCTAGATTAACTTTTCTTCTTTTGCTTCCTTGGAGTTCTAGAGAGAGTTTATTTGGGGAAAATTGGTTATGGATTTGGGTATTAGGATTTATGAGGTGAATGGGTTGGTTAATGACTTAAAAGGACTTATATAGGTGTATTAAAAAAAATACAAAATGACCTCACATCATACTAACTAAAATAGGAATTACCTAAACTACCCCTCCTTTAAATCGACTTGGACCAACCTATAGGCCCCATCCACGACCTCCACCTATGGGGCGTGGACTAACCCACGGCCCATACTGGTAGGGTGTGGGTTGGGGTTCTTCATCCCCTAATCTTTCCCTTTGTTACGACCCAAGGGTACCCCCTTGATGTAACATGGTGTACTTGATCCCGAATGGGTCTCATACAAGTCCTTAGCATCATAACATATGTAATAGAAACAAAATACGGGAAAATTTAAAACTTTTACAATCAAAGTCATTTTTCATAAAAGTAAGAGGAAGTATTTACTAATCCTTTGTCTCAAACCATTTAACATAATTCTTGAATGAAACTCTTAGGACACATCCCATACAAAGTCTAAAACATAAATAAATGACATAAAGGAAACATGGGTTTGTCCTCGAAGCTATGAGGACTCACCAATTCTTCAACTCTTCTTGCACCTTAGAAACCTAGCCTCCAAAGCAACTCAATCTCCGAAACCCTACAATTGATAGAATGTAGGCAATATGCGTTAATACAAAATGTACCAAGTATGAAAGCTAGCACAACATCATAAGAGTATCTCAAAATGGTTAGTCAATATAAGACATAAACATAAGAGATAATAACATGTTCATAGCATACTCATCATAGTCATAGCATGGTCTCCAACATAAGCATCATATAAACATAAGTCCACATAAGACATTGTTAATGAGCATAGGAGATAAGTCAGAATCATAATAAGCATAATTGACTCTTGGTCATCTTTAGCATAATAGCACCATTCTCAAGTAACCTCAAAAGTATACATTTCCAAAGCAAGAATAGCATCCCATAATACCACCCAAGCCAAGTATCCCTTTTTGGACATCTTAATCATAGTCTATATGCATGGTTAACTCTTACGCCTTTATACTATAAGGGTACCATACTCCTAAGTGACTTCAAAGCACACTTGTGTGATGCATGAAAGGCATTGATGCTTATCGTGACAAACGACACTAACCTACGGTATGTGTGTCTACAATCGTCGATAGTATAGTAACCTAACTAAAGCTTGGGGTCGTGTCCCAAGGGAGTGGTTTTGAGAATTAATAGAAAATTAAATTAAGCTCTAACTAGTCGTAGCTAAAGACATTAACGATTAAAAACGTAGTAAATTAAAGGGGAGACACAAAAGTGTCAAATATCGATTTGGGGGTTTTGTCACAAGAAGTAAAAATAGCAAAAATTAACAAGAAAATCAAGTATGGGGAAGAGTTCTTA
>NW_006239314.1:18868-73173 GCF_000226075.1 Solanum tuberosum | reverse complement strand
GCGACCTCCCTCTCGGGCAAGCCGAAAACACATGGGTGGTTTTGTATTTGCAACTACAAACCCATTAAATTAAACCACAACCACTAGGTTAGATCACCATTAAAGTACATCTAACCTATCAGCAAGCAAGACCCAACAATAATATCAACACATATTTGCTAAATCACACCTCAAGGATGGGCGTTTTTAGCCACACATCAAGAAATAAAAAAATACACCTAAAATGATTGTAAAATAAAATGGGTATAAGAAATTAAACCTTAATTTAAGTAAAGGAAGAAGAATGGAGAAGACCCACTTCCAACTTGAGGAAGATGAAATCCTTCTTTCTTCAAATCTCCCAAAAACCCTCTCCAAACTTGAGAGAAAAATATCCAAAAAGTACTATTCTATTATGGAAATTAAAATAAAAGTTCTACTCCCTAAAATTAATAATAAGTTCAGTATTTATAGACTTCATAAAATAGCGCTGGCGGATCTTTCGGCGAGGTTAGTCGATATCGCCTAATGACTTCAGAGTTTCGCCCTTCGTCTGTCTCATCGCCGTTTCGTACTTGTCTTCCGCATATTTAGGTTTTGGACCATTGGGGAGTATAGTACTGCTTCGCAGAACCATTTGGCAAAGCTCTGACTTCTCCTTTATCACCATTTTGATCCTTCTCCTTCAGTGCTTCGCGTACTGGAACAAATGGCGGAGTAAATCCCTTCGGCGATTCGCTAAGTGTGCTTGGCGTTGCTCGGGCTTAATCTTTTTTGTTCTTTCCAGCCTTTTTGTTCCTTTTTGCGCCTAAGTGTCCATGCTTCCATTAAAACTTCAAATACCTGAAACTTAAGAGTTTTCATCAACTATTGAGACAAAATAAGTATTCGAGGACACTATTTCTATCAAAATACAGCCCTATATAAGTCCAATTTGTGGACTCATCAATAGCCCCAACTTAAACTTTTGCTTGTCCTCAAACAAACTCAAGTTCAGCCGTTCAAAAAGGGTGTCTCAAACTCATGTTGCCTTTTTCTGCGGTAGTGCATTTAGGTTTGTGCGTACCATATCTGCTAAATTTTATGACTAGTCAGAAGAACAATCATACTAAAACACAGAAAATCTGAAGCAGAAAGGTTCATCGATTAGTCGGTGAATCACCAAATCTCTTTTAGCGAGCTAGGTCGAACTCGCCGAAGGGATAAGCTTGAAATCTAGGAAAATAAGTGATGAAAGAGTCTAAGTGGTGAGACGCCGACTACTTTCGACGATGACGAAGTTGTCCACCAAAAGATGCAGTGAAAGAGGGTAAAGGGAGCATGCAAAGGTCGGTCTAAAGTCCTATTGGCGAGTCGCCGACTACCTTCGATGACCACGGATGTGTCCGTCGAGAGTTACAGATCCTTCAGTACTATGGACATGAGTAAAGGGTGATCTAAGACCAGTAGGCGAACCGTCGAATCATTTGGCGAGCTCGACCCAGCTCGCCGACTGATTTAACGTGCCTACTTTTCAACCCACTTCTTAGAATCGACCTTACAAACCTTGGAAACAAAATCAAAGCATGCATACACGAAATTCACAAAAGACCCATACTTCCCATCATCACAGAATACTCAGACTTCTTCCGGTCTTGCCAAATTTTGGCCATTTACATACGATCACCTTTAAGAATGTCGTCACCCATTCTTTTGTTGAGTAATCTTTGTTGTTTAGCACTAATTTGGTCCATTTAGGTTTTACCCCACCAATATAACGACAATCAAGCAACACCCAGTACAAACTCAATCAAATTAATGCACAAACAACAAGGCATTCGACTATTAAAATATTTCAGGAAATTAAGCTCAAATTACTCATAGCATATCAACTTATTTCTATCAGAGAGGCCCAACACACGTCATCCTGATACTACAATTGCAAAAGAGTGCAAAAACTTTTAAGATAAATCGGGGTTTTATGGGCTACCCTTTAATGCCGATCAAATTCTTTTTGAAATGCTAGGCAGCAAAGAGATCCAACCCCAAGCACTATTTACCAATTGAAATACTAATGGAAAGGTAAAAATTTAATAAAAAGTACCTTTGGTGTGATTTTGAGGAGTTTGAGAAGAGGGAAAGTGAGAGCTTCAAACATTTTGACTTTCTGCCTTTACATAACCGTTCAGTTCTATGTCATTCGGTGACGTTAGTCTTATCGCCGATAAAATTGGCAACGCGCTGAATGTATACTTACCTCGCCGAGTTTTACAGGACATCTCTTATTTTGGGGTCCCAACGGTGGATTAAGTCGGAGTCGCCGATAGATTCGGCGACTTACCCACTGGGTCATTGTCTCACCAACTTGCACTTCTCAACACCTTTCTCATTTTACCCTACAAAATCAGCACACCATTATTCGAACAGACGAATTAAAAGCAGTAAAACCTTGGGTTGCCTCCCAGGAAGCGCCTTATTTTACATCGTGGCACGACGGAAGCTCTGTCTCACTCTCCGTTATTGGGGTTTGCCCCAATGTCACTAGTTGACCCCAATATGTCATTTAGGTCGAGATGAGGTACTGCAAAACTCAGGAATAACCTGATCAGCTGGATTGATCTAGAGTGAGATCCAATCATTTGATTCAACACTTCAACATTCTCCTTCATTTCTTCCAACACCGATCTTGATCGGTAATCTTTTGGAGAATGATTTGAAGTGTGTCCTCGACATGATTTTTCTCCCAATTTCTAGACTTCCTCTGCTCATGAGGGGGTATATACCTCCCCTTATTGTTGCATTGGACTTCCACCTCTGAGATTTTGGTGGCCAAGTCGTATAGTTGAGATGCCAGTGCAGTCAGTGTGAGGTCCTTTTGGACTCCTCGGCTCATTTCAACCAAATTGCCACTACATTGCTCAGCCATGCTCATCTTAATGGACAACTCAATGAAGAACAAAACTAAATGTAAAATTAGTAAACTACAAATCAGAAGAACAAAAATTCTACTAATCTAAAAATTCTCAAATAACACCAATCCCCGGCAGCGGCGCCATTTTGATGCTTATCGTGACTAATGACACTAACCTACGGTATGAGTGTCTATGATCGTTGATAGTATAGTAACCCAACTAAAGGTTAGGGTCGTGTCCAAAGGGAGTGGTTTTGAGAAATGATAGAAAAATAAAACTAAGCTCTAACTAGTCGTAGCTAAAGACATTAACGATTAAAAACATAGTAAATTAAAGGGGAGACACAAAAGTGTCAAGTATCGATTTGGGATTTTTGTCACAAGCAGAAAAAATAGCAAAAATTAACAATAAAATCAAGTAAGGGGACATGTTCTTGGGGTGTGACCGCAATACAAGTTGAGATAAGTAGTTGGGTACATGCTTTTGAAAGAAAAATTGTAAGATAATAGTGACTAGCCTAAGCTTTAAATGGAAATAAGTTCCCTCTCGGGCAACTTACCCCGTTTCAAATGCATTCTTCTCGGACACCCATTTGAAGCATGAAGACCAGCCTACACCTTACCCCACTCACTCTCTCGAGCTGAGTGTTAGGATATGGGGACTAGGACTCACCCCTCTCGGGGCAGAACCTCATGTCGACCCACTCCTTAGGCTATCAGTCTAGTGGTCTTGGTTTCGCACCCTCCCTCTCGGGCAAGCCGAAAACACATGGGTGGCTTTGTATTTGCAACTACAAACCCTTTAGATTAAACCACAACCACTATGTGAAATCACCATTAAAATACATCTAACCTATTAGCAAGCAAGACCCAACAATAATATCAACACATATTTGCTAAATCACACCCCAAGAATGTGGTTTTTTAGTCACACATCAAGAAATAACAAAATAAACCTAAAATGATAGTAAAATCAAATGGGTATAATAAATTAAACCTTAATTTAAGCAAAGGAAGAAGAATGGAGAAGACCCACTTCCAACTTGAGAAAGATGAAATCCTTATTTCTTCAAGTTTCCCAAAAACCCTCTCCAAACTTGAGAGAAAAATATCCAAAAAGTACTATTCTATTATGGAAATTAAAATAAAAGTTTGACTCCCTAAAATTAATACAAACTTCAGTATTTATAGACTTTGGAAAATAGTGTTGGCGGATCTTTCAGTGAAGTTAGTCGATATCGCCTAATGAATTTAGTGATTCGCTCTTCGTCTGTCTCATCGTCGTTTCGTGCTTGCCTTCCGCATCTTCACATTCTAGACCATTGGGAGGTATAGTACTGCTTTTCAGAACTATTCGACGAAGCGCTGACTGCTCCTTTTATCGCCTTTTTGATCCTTCTCCTTCAGGGCATCGCGTACTAGAACAAATGGCGGAGTAAATCCCTTCGGCGATTCGCCAAGTGTGCTTGGAGATTTTCAAAGTGTGCTTGGCGATGCTCGAGCTTCAGGTTCTTCGTTCTTTTCAGCCTTTTTGTTCCCTTTTGCGCCGAAATGTACATGCTTCCACTAAAACATCAAGTTCCTGAAACCTAAAAGTTTTCATCAGATATTGAGACAAAATAAGCATTCGAGGACACTATTTCTATCAAAATACAGCCCTAAATGAATCCAATTTGTGGACTATTCAGGTCTGTTACTACCCTTCACACTAAGTATAACCTTGAAGTCATCATAGTCATATTCACACTCCTTTGGTCTTACTATTGCCTTACTACATGTAGACAAGGGAACTATCACCTTTAGTCAATCATATCTTGGAAGGCAACTATAGAAACAGCCCAAGCTAAGTCTTACTATGTGTGGGAACCCATCATACCTAGCCTTAAGTCATACTTGTGCAATGTATGGATAGCATCCCATACTACTACCCACACTAAGTACTCCTTTAGACTACCATGAATGTTCACTAGTTGGGGACTAGTCCCTCTATTCTATTTCCCTCTATTCAAGGCTACCAAGAAATAACCCCCTAATAGGCTAGACCATGTTGTCATATTACTAACATAACTAGGTTGAGCTAAGCTAACTACCTTGGAAGACACACTATCGTGCAAGTCCAAGCTACTCTAGGAAAGGTATAAGTGTCCTATCCTAGCTACCACGAAATAGTCCTAGACAAACTAAGTCATGCTACCCTTACAAGTATATTATGATACAAATGCAAGCTATCCTTAGGAGAGTATGATTCTCAATCCTAAGCTATCCTTAAGAGAGTATGAGTCCTCAATCCCAAGCTACCATGACTAACCTAACTCAAGCTACCCTTGAAATGCATCTTACAATGCAAAGTCAAGCTACCCTTAGGAGAGTATAAGAACTCAATCCTAAAGCTACCATGAAATGGTCTTGGCCAAACTAAGTCATGCTACCATGAACGCATCCTAACAATGCTAGTTCAAGCTACC
The DNA here is from genome assembly GCF_000226075.1 of Solanum tuberosum. Lineage (NCBI taxonomy): Eukaryota > Viridiplantae > Streptophyta > Magnoliopsida > Solanales > Solanaceae > Solanum > Solanum tuberosum. The sequence continues at coordinate 67,839 of NW_006239314.1, read as the reverse complement.
CATAGGAGAGTATAAATCCTCAATCCTAGGCTACCATGACTACTCCTAACTCTTGCTACCATGAAATGCATTATACAATGCCAAGTCAAGCTATACCTTAGGAGAGTATATATCCTCCATCCTAAGCTAACAACCTTGGTCTTATCCTACTAAGCCAAGCTATACATGAAGGGATCATACATCACAACTTCAAGCTATTCTAGTCTAACATGCTTTGATTCATTTTAGGTTATTAAGCCAACCTAGAATCCTTCTATGTGGGAGAACCTTTGGATCTCCTTGCAAATTCATGCCTAAGAGTGTAAGAGAGAAACAATACACAACACAATCACATAATATTGGCTTTACCCCCAAAGTCCTAACATTGATGGCTACAAGCTCTACTTTCAAGCTGAACTTCATTCATGTCTAAATAAAAAGCTATTAAATTACATTCTTTACTACTAAGTGATTCAAGTCATAAATCATCATAGAGGTTCAATTTCATCTTTACAATTCAAGATCATTCATATTCAATAAAGTCTAGTTCAATTCATTATTATATGATCCTATCTTTGATCAATTACTATACATGGTATTGATTCAGGAAGATCACCTTTGAACCTTTAATTTTGCCTCTCATGGCATAAACCTACAATTATCACATTCATCAATTTAGGTTAGGGTTTACAATAGAAATCACATGAATTCGTCATAATATCACAATTACATGCTAATAAAATCATAATTAGGTATTATCCACTAGATTGGAATCATACCCAAACCCTATCCACAATCCAAGCACAACCCTAACTAGAATGGGTTTTTGACTTCACAATTGGAGGAAACTATGGGGGCTCGGGTGAAAGAACCCATAGATGAATAAGCTAAACATACCTCAACTCAAAGCCCTAAAGAAAGCTTGCTTCAATGGTGAATTTCGACCCTAGTTTCTGCCCTATTTCCTTCTTCTTCTTCTGCCCTCTTCTTCCTCTTCTTCCTCTTCTTCCTCTTCCTCTTCCTCTTCCTCTTCCTCTTCCTCTTCTTCTTCTTCTTCTTCTTCTTCTTCTTCTTCTTCTTCTTCACTTCTAGAGAGGTATTTTTGGAGTAGTATTTTGGGGTCTTAGATGAATGAGTTAAATGAATTATTTTAGGGTCGTATTAGGTATTCATAGGTGGTTATTTAACTAACTAACCGACCTCCCTAAACCCTAACTAGTTACTAACTTAACCCCTAAACACATAACTAAAAACGAAAAGTCCAAAAACTATGTTGACCTACGCCCACCCCTCCACGGACCGTGGATGGGTCTACTGCCCATGATGGAAACTCGTAGGTGGATTCATCTTGCAGGCCTTAACAGGCCTTGACCCACGACCCCCACCTACGGGATGTGGGTCCACCTACGGCCAGTACGTGGCGAAACGTAGGTGACATTTTTTTGACAGCTTTTTGGGCTATTTTGAGGTCCTCCTCAAGGACCCCTTGGGTGGTCCTTGGGGGGTCGTACCCGGATGTTTAACCCCTAAAACCCTCATTCTACGGGAAATTCTTTTATGACTTTTAATCCTCATACAACACTCCCAAACTCTTACGAAAGTCTCTAGAACTCACTAGTTCAACTTGCTAGTTTCCTGGGCTTTACAATATCTCCCCCTTGGGATCATTCGTCTTCGAATGAGGATTCTAAACACTTCTTAAAGTCAAAACTCTAAGCTAACAGCCCATCATGCATGCATTATTTCTAATGCACCTAACCAAGGAAGAGAACTTCAATCACAAGCTAAACACATAAAATGCACACAATGGAATAGGAACTACTTCTACCACCCCAAAATGCATGAAAATCTATATCCACTCATTTTCAAGGAGGAACTAACATCTCCTAGCTAAAACATTCTCAACACACACATTTTCAAGGAGGAGCCTAAATGCAAATTTCTTCTCATAAAGCATTTATTCTAGGAGGAACCTTTCAACTCCGACAACTAAGGCATGCTTATAATCAATTCATGAAGTCTATATGCAAATCTTACTCAAATGCATGACAACATGAGGAAATAATGCAAATAAGTCATTTCTAACAAGACCTAAGCATTTTCATGAACATGCATATAAGGAGATCATGGCAACACATAAAGCATACAATAACCCTACTAGGTACGCCCACTATCTCCCCCTTGGGAGTAAGCCTACACAAACTTTTCTAAACATCATAGATGCTAAAAACAACTTCAAAGTCCAACATAACAAGTCACAACAAAAAATAAATCCGGAAATTTACTAAAGCATAAAGCACATACCGGAAGGGACATGAGGAGATCACTCTTGATCTTCTCTAGATTGGAGAGTATAAAACCTATTCTTCTTTTGAGGCTCCACATCTCCACTGCTAGAGGCAACTTTCTTACCCTCTCTTCTTGTAACCTTAGCCTTAGGGCAATCTTTCATTATGTGGCCACTCTTACCACAACTATAGCAACCCTTTCTATCGGCCAAAAATGTACCCTCATGCCTCTTACCACACCCAGCACAAGAGGTCCATAGGGACTCATATCTTATCCCTTGTGGCGTAGGGGTAGATACCCTCTTACCCTTTTGCTTTGGAGCATTAGAAAAGCCTTGTCCAGAAAACTTTTGTCGATTCCTAGAATGACCATGTCGATCGGATTCATCATAAAAAGCTTTATCACCATCCACCCTAGACCTCTTTTTCTCCCTAGATCTTTCTTCCTTAAGTTTTTCTTCTTCCATTTGTTCGGCATGAATCATGAGGTGTGAGATATCCATATTATAAACAAGCATTGTTGTACGACATTCTTTGGCTACCGTGTCAGACACACCCGACAAAAACCTATTCATCTTATCTCTCGGATTTGACACTATGGATGAAGCATACTTAGACAAAAGAGTGAATTTCAAGGCATACTCCTTAACACTCATAGTACCTTGGATAAGGTTGATGAACTCTTTCAACTTGGCCTCCCTCAACTCCCGGGGGAAGAACCTATTTAGAAATTCCTCCTTAAACATATCCCAATGTATAGGACCCGACCTCTACCGGCCTACTATCTTTCCATTGTTCATACCAAATTTGGGCAACATCTTTCAATTGATAAGTGGCTAGTTCCACTTTCTCTATAGAAATCACCCCCATTATAGCAAGTGTCTTATAAACCTCTTCTATGAACCCATTTGGATCTTCTTCCACCTTGGAGCCACTAAACTCTAGAGGGTTCATCCTCAAAAACTCCCTTATTCTAGAAGCACCCATCCCCCTTAATTGGTTTGCCGGAGCTACCACCTCTCTATTGGCTTGCGCCGTCAAGGCTTGAGCCAACTATCACGACCCGAGCCTATACCCCGGAAGTGACACGTCGTACAAGACTTCGAAAAGTCTCATACAAGCCTCATAGCATTCATAACATACGATATAAGGAATATAGTGCGGAATTAAATCTTTCTTTAAAATCATACAATCAAAATACTCATTTAACACATTCGAAAGTAGTGGAAGTCTATTGTCTCATGGCCATCTAAACCAACATCTTGAAAACTAAAGTAGGGACACGACCCTTTACAATCGAAAGACTAACAATTGTTTATGACATGGAAGAAAAGAAATATCTAAACACTTGTCCTCGATCTATGAGGACACACCACTTAGCCTTGGAGGAATCTCAATCCAAGCCCTTGAACTAGAGAGAGTCAAATTGAGTACAAATCCCTAGACTTCATAAAGGTAAAGACAATATGGGTTAGCACAATTAAGTACTAAGTATGATAGCCATGCAAAAACCATGCTTAAAACAAACATTTTATTTGAAAGTCATGATTTATGCCATTTTGAGAAAACTTCATGAATATAAGCATAAGAGGCATAATATACACACATAATCAACATACAAGTCATTTAACCATATTAGAACATAATCAACGTATAAGACATTTCATTACCTTAAGCTTTCATCTCAAGTAACCCCAAGCCATACCTTGTGAAATGTATGAATAGCATCCCATACCACCATCCACACTAGATACCACTTAAGGCCTCCAAAGGTGAACTTACCATTCATCCTTTCCATCTTTACACAATACTCTACATAACAGACATAAACATTTCATAAGTCATATCAACACATTAGGACCATCACCTAGGGCAACTCTAAGTCATACATATGCAATGTATGAGTAGCATCCCATACTACTACTCACACTAAGTAGTCCTTTGAAGCCACCATAGACAAGGCACATTCATATTCATTAAGTCATGGCAAGGAAGTAACTCATAATACAATCCAACTATAACATGCATCATTACATTAAATTCATAAGTCAACATTATGCATTAGCTTCATTAAGAACACCTTCATTCATTAGACATTAAGCCAACATTCTCATTAACAGCATCATAAGAACATTTTCATTACACTTAACATTATAAAGGAACACATCACAACCCCTCTCAAAAGCCTACTTGTGCAATGCATGGATGGCATTCCATACAATCACCCACACTAAGTAGTGCATTCTTGAGAAGCCATAGTTCATTAACATTCTTTGTGGGGGTAAGCCTGAACCGACATAGACCATGTAAGCAATTCATGGAATTTCGGTGTCACCCTCACCAGATAAATGATTCCTACTTGCCTAAGGTAGGGCCATTATTTTTAACTTAGGCGGATCCACTAGCTAGACCTATGTGCGCACATAGTTTAAGGGATAGGGATATTGATACTAGATACCCCGCCTTAACTCACAGATGAGCACCCATCTCAAGACATATCATCTCGGTTCTTACCATTATTCCCCATGGAATACTTAACATTCATTACATTAGTTCATTATTATAGGATAAGAGATTGTAACTAGATACTCCGCCTCAACTCATGGATGAGTATCCATCCCAAACCAAACATTCATTCATTGGATAGCTCATAGATTCAAAGATGAGAATAGCCTTTCACCTAAGAATACCCATATTGTGAGAAAGTCCTTTCACAACATGTCATTATCATTCATTAGAGTAAAATTGAGAATAGCCTTTCAATCAACACATCATCATTAACATAATCATAGAAAACTTCAATCATTCTTCATTTAAGTGTGTGTAGGTTAGAATAACCTTTCACATATATCATCATCATTCATAAGCTTTCAATACTAACACAATTCCATTCTAAACATGATCATAATGCATTCATTGAGATCACACACATATACTTCACATCATAATCATACATAGATCCCTCATAAAATTGTCTTCCAAGGCTAAAAACCAACATCAACCCATAAATCCAAGATACTACAATTGATAAGGAAATTGACATGATTCAATAACTAATTCAATATATACATCAAGAATTCAACATACCTACATAATCAACCAATTCCCAATCTCAATTCACAACTTAAGCATTTGGGGAAAAACATGGGTTCAAGGAAGAAATCATCTTAATTCATTTTTATATCCACAATTCAGTCATAATTCAATGCAATAAAGCCTTTGAAAATCGTTTAGAATCGAACCCATGCCAAGATTGGAAACTAGGGTTTTTGGGGAAACATTGGAGACTTGAATTCAACTTTGAAATTGGCTCCTTGAAAGAAAATAATTCAAGGATGAAGACTACCATACCTTGTATGGAAGAACTCCATGAAAATCCCTTGAAAAACTTGAAGTCTTGACCTTGGAAGTTTGAATCCTTCACCTCCAATGGATGTTTCTAGAGAGAGAACTTTTAGAGGGGAGGTTTCTTTCTTTGTAGTGTTTTGAAATAATGAGTTGAAAATAGAGTTTAATACTTTAAAAAACCTTAAAATACTTTAAATAACCAATTGACACCGTCCCCCAAACTACACTTAAAATGAATTTACTAAACTACCCCACCACTTGGCCGACTTTGGACAACAACATAGTGGTCACTAACGAGACCCCACCCACGGACTGTGCTGTCATCTCGTGGTCCATGACTACAACTCACATTTTGGTGGCTTGACCTATGGAGGCCATCCACGGGGTATGGATGGACCTACGGGCTGTAGGTCCCCTTCCGTAGGTCATAACAATTTTGGGTAGTTTTGGTTTCTTGAGGGTTAGGCTTTAGGGTCCTCCTCAAGGACCCTTAGGGTGGTCCTTGGGGAGTCGTACATTGACGTTTAACCCTTAAACCCCTCAACCATAGCTTGGGACAACATTTTACACCGTCAAATATCACAACAACTCAAACACAAAGTTGTTAGGCTCTAGTTTCACCTATTCATTTTACGGGTCGTTACATTATCCCCCACTTGGGAACATTCGTCCTTGAATGACACTTTAAACACATTAAGAGGTTAACGACTCGAGATTAGCAGCTCATCATGCATGCAACATCGTAAATAATGCACAAAACTAGGAGAAATCTCAACTCCACATCAATAAGCTCAATGCAACACAAGAAAGTAGGAACTACATCTACAAACTCATTATGCATCATAACTTCAACATTTCTCATTTCATTGGAGGAATTAACTTCTCCAACTCAAATCATGCTCACCATAACATAATTAAGCACATTATACAATTTCTTCATAAAAGCATATTTAGGCATGTTCAACAATTAACCTCATGAAGCATATAGACAACTCATACTAAATGGATATCAACATGAGGAACATAATTCATAAAAACACATTTTCTCATTTAAACATAAACTCATTAAGAATATGCATAACATAAGGAGACCATGGAAACACATATTCACACATGACTCCAAATCATGAAACAAGCTACAAGGAACTCTTGGTCTCAAGCTTGAATAGGAATAGAAGGAAAGAGACAAGGATATCAAAACTCTCCACAACCTTACTATTCAACATACTATCCCCCACTTAGGAGTAAAACCAACTAAGGTTAACATGAACACAACATAGGAACCTCAATGTAACATTCACAATCTATAAGGAACTATCACTTACCGGTGCCTTTATCCGGATTAACTCCTTTGTCCTTGTTAACTTGAAGCACCTAGAAATGGAGCATTAGGATTTGGGCCATCAAGAGAGGCTTGTTTGGTCTCTCTTTCTTTTGCCGTGAGTGTTGGGAAATATCTCATCTTATGACCCTTCTTTCCACACCCAAAGCACCCATCCGTGCCAGCAAGGCACTTACCTAAATGTTGCTTCCCACACTTGGCACAAATTGATCTTTCAACAGAAGAACCACTTCCATTCTCTCCTTGAGATTTAGGGTTAGACACCCTATCATAGTTGACCATAGGGGAATCTTGGTTGTAGAACCTCTTTTTGAACCTTGGTTGACTTCGTTCATCGGGCCTAAATCTTTTTGCCTCCTAATTCATTTTCTTAAGTTTCATCTCCTCAATTTGTTGAGTATATACCATGAGCCTTGAAATATCCATGTCATGATGGAGAATTGTCGTACGACATTCTTCTTCAACCAAACCGGACACCCCCATCACAAACTTATTCATTCTAGCCCTCGAATTTGCCCCTAAGGTTGGAGCATATTTGGATATATAGTTGGGTGAACTTAAGAGAATACTCCTTCACACTCATACCCCCTAGACAAAGGTTCATGAATTCTACCAACTTTTGTTCCCTCAATTCTAGGGGGAAAAACCTATCAAGGAAAGCTTCTTTGAACACCTCCCAATTTATGTGACCTGCTCCTGTTGGCCTCTCACCCTTCCATTGCTCATACCAAATTTGAGCTACATCTTTTAATTGATAGGCAGATAATTTTGCCTTCTTCTCCGAAGACACCTCCATGGCACTAAGTATTTTTCAAACCTCATCAACAAACCTTTAAGGATCTTCTTCCACTTTGGAACCTGGAAACTCGGGGGGGGGGGGGGAGGGGGATTCATCCTAGAAAAATCCCTTAACCTAGAAGCCATAGTACTCTCAATAGAATTCACTCTAGGCCCCACACCTCTATTAACTTGGGCCGTCATGGCTTGGGCTAAGGTTAGAAAAGCCGACCTAATCTCTTCATTGGTCATGGCTGGAGCATCAACCTGAACTTGATTGCCATGAGGACCTTGGGGAGGAACTCCTTCATTCACAATCTCCTCTTCCACTCTTCTTGCGGGCGTCCTTCTTGTATTCATATCCTATAAACACAAGAGAAGGATTAGGAAAAAGGATACTTAAAGAGCTAAACTCTAAGGCACAACTTCAAGAGTAATGAAAGAAATGTAACTTCCTACCGTCCTATAGCCTCTCGCTCATAGATGTGTCACGACTCACACCGAAGAACAAGACTCTACTAGGTGTGGCTTGTGGGACATCAATCCTAAAAAACATTCCCATAACCTTATGCTCTGATACCATGTTTGTCACGACTCGAGTCTATACCCCGAAAGTGACAAGGCATACAAGATTCCAAAAAGTTTCATACAAGCCTCATAGCATTCATAACATTCGATATAAGGAAAATGGTACGGAATTAAAACTTTTTTTAAAACCATACAATCAAAATACTCATTTAAAACATTCAAAAGTAGCGGAAGTCTATTGTCTCACATGGCAATCTAAAACAACATCTTGAAAACTAAACTAGGGACACGACCCTTTACCATCGAAAGACTAATAATTGTCTATTACATGAAAGAAAAGAAACATCTAAACACTTGTCCTCGATCTATGAGGACATACCACTTAGCCATGGAGGAATCTCGATCCAAGCCCTTGAACTAGAGAGAGACAAACCAAGTACCAATCCCTACACTTCATAAAGGTAAAGAAAATATGGATTAGCACAATTAAGTACTAATTATGACAGCCATGCAAAAACCATACTTAAAACGGACATTTTATTTGAAATTCATGATATATGTCATTTTAAAAAAACTCCATGAATATAAGTATAAGAGGCATAATATACACACAAAACCAACATACAAGTCATTTAACCACAATAGAACATAATCAACGTATAAGACATTTCATTACCTTAAGCTTTCATCTCAAGTAACCCCAAGCCATACCTTGTGCAATGTATGAATAGCGTCCCATACCACCATCCATACTAGATACTACTTAAGGCCACCAAAAGTGAACTTACCATTCATCCTTTCCATCATTACAAAATACTCATACATAAGAGACATAAATATTCCATAAGTCATATCAACACATTAGGACCATCACCTAGGGGCAACTCTAAGTCATACTTGTGCAATGTATGAGTAGCATCCCATACTACTACTCACACTTAGTAGTCCTTTGAATCCAGGGTAGACAAGGCACATTCATATTCATTAAGTCATGACAAGGAACTAACTCATAATACAATCCAAGTATAGCATGCATCATTACATTAAATTCATAAATCAACAATCTTCTTTAGCTTCATTAAGAACACCTTCATTCATTACACATTAAGACAACAATCTCATTAAAATCATCATAAGAGCACATTCATTACACTTAACATTATAAAGGAACACACCACAACCCCTCTCAAAAGCCTACTTGTGCAATGCATGGATGGCATCCCATACTACCCACACTAAGTAGTGCATTCTTGAGAAGCCATAGTTCATTAACATTCTTTTTGGGGATAAGCTTTAACCTACATAGACCATGTGAGAATTTCATGGAATCCCGGTGTCACCCTCACCAGATAAGGGATTCCTACTTGCCTAAGGTAGGACCATTGTTTTTAGCTTTGGTGGATCCACTAGCTAGACCTATGTGGGCACATAGTTTAAGGGAAAGGGAGATTGCTACTAGATACCCCACCTCAACTCACGGATGAGCACCCATCTCAAGAGATTGCTATTAGATACCCCGCCTTAACTCACAGATGAGCACCCATCTCAAGCCATATCCTCTCGGTGCTTAGCATTATTCCCCACGGAATATTTAACATTCATTACATTAGTTCATTATTATGGGATAAGAGATTGTTACTAGATACTCCGCCTTATATCATGGATGAGTATACATCCCAAACCTAACATTCATTCAATAGATAGCTCATAGATTCAAGGATGAGAATAGCCTTTCACCTAAGAATCCCCATATTGTGAGAAAGTCCTTTCACAACATCTCATTATCATTCATTAGAGTACAATTGAAAATAGCCTTTCAATCAGCCCATCCTCATTAACATAATCATAGAAAATGCAATTCATTCTTCATTCAAGTGTGTGTGTATGTTAGAATAACCTTTCACATATATCATCATCATTCATAAGCTTGCAATACTAACACTATTCCAATCTAAACATGATCATAATGCATTCATTGAGATCACACACATATACTTCACATCATAATCATACATAGATCCCTCATAAAATTGCCTTCCAAGGCTAAGAACCAACATCAACCAATATATCCAAGATACTACAATAGATAAGTAAATTGACATGGTTTAATAACTAATTCAACATGAACATCAACAATTCAACATATTGTATGATCAACCAATTCCCAATCTTAATTCACAACTTAAGAATTTGGGGGAAATCATGGGTTCAAGGAAGAAATCATCGTATTTTCATCTTTAAATCCACAATTCAGTCATACTTCAATGTAATAAAGCCTTTGAAAATCGTTTAGAATCGAACCCACGCCAAGATTGAAAAGTAGGGTTTTTGGGGAAACATTGGAGACTTGAAATCAACTTTGAAATTGGTTCCTTGAAAGAAACTAATTCAAGGATGAAGACTACCATACCTTCTATGGAATAACTCCACGAAAATCCCTTGAAAAACGTGAAGTCTTGACCTTGGAAGCTTGAATCCTTCACCTCCAATGGAGGTTTCTAGAGAGAGAACTTTTGGAGGGGAGGTTTCTATCTTTCGGGTGTTTTGAAATAATGAGTAAAGAATAAAGTTTAATACTTTAAAAACCCTTAAAATACTTTAAATAACCAATTAAAACCTTCCCCCAACTAAACTACACTTAAAATGAATTTACTAAACTACCCCACCACTAGGCCGACTTTGGACAGCAACACAGTGGTCACTCACGAGACGCCACCTACGGACCATGGGTGGGTCTACGGACCGTGCTGTCATCTCGTGGTCCATGGCTGCAACTCACATTTTGGGTAATTGACCTACGGAGGCCATCCATGGGGCGTGGATGGACCTACGGGGCGTAGGTCGCTTTCCGTAGGTCATAACAATTTTGGGTAGGTTTTGTTTCTTTTGGGTCTTGGGGGTTAGATTTTAGGGTCCTCCTCAAGGATCCCTAGGGTGGTCCTTGGGGAGTCGTACCTTGACGTTTAACCCCTTAACCCCTCAACCATATCTCGGGACAACATTTTACACCCTCAAACCTCACAACAACTCAAACACAAAGTCGTTAGGCTCTAGTTTCACCTATTCATTTTATGGGTCATTACACCAAGAATAGCATAGAACCCTAAATTCTGCTAGAGTGGCATTCTGAATTGGAGGGTCATTTGGAGCTTGAGGAGGAGCTTGGGGTGGAGCTTGGGGTGGAACTTGGAGAGGAACCTCTTGCTCTCCACTGTCTTCCTCATCCCTCCTAGCATTAGCCCTAGTATTTTTCATAACCTGAAAAAACCAATAGGGAAAACATTAGGAGAAGGACCTACTAGAGATAAACTTCTTTGGCATGACTAAGAGAATGAAGAAGTAAGATTTCCTAAGCATCCAATAGCCTCATATTCATAAAAGTGACGCGCTTCACATTTATGAACAAGACTCTACTAGACGTGGTTTGAGACAATCCTAGGACCATTCTAAACCTTGTGATGTTATTACCAAGTTTGTTACGACCCAGGGGTACACCCTAGACGTAGCATGGCGTACTTGACCCCGAAGGGGTCTCATACAAGCCCTTAGCATCATAACATAGGTAATAGAAAAAAACTACGGGAAAATTTAAAACTTTTACAATCGAAGTCATATTTCATAAGTGGAAGTCTTTACTAATCCTTTGTCTCAAACCATCTAACATAATTCTTGAATGAGACTCTTAGGATGCAGCAGCCCATACAAAGTCTAAAACATAAATAAATGACATAAAGGATAGATGGGTTTGTCGTTGAAGCTATGAGGACTCACCAATTCTTCAACTCTTCTTGCACCTTAGAAACCTAGCCTCCAAGTCAACTTAGTCGATGAAACTCTACATTAAATTAGAATGTAGGCAATATGCGTTAGTACAAAATGTACCAAGTATGAAATCTATCACAACTTCATAAGAGTATATCGAAATGGTTAGTCAACATAAGACATAAGCATAAGAGATAATAACATGTTCATAGCATAATCATCATAGTCATAGCGTGGTCTCCAACATAAGCATCATATAAACATAAGTCCACATAAGACATTGTTAATGAACATAGGAGATAAGTCATAATCACAATAAGCATAATTGACTCTTGGTCATCTTTACCATAATAACACCATTCTGAAGTAACCTCAAAAGTATACATGTGCAAAGCAAGAATAGCATCCCATAATACCACCCAAGCCAAGTATTCCTTTTTAGGGATCTTAATCATAGTCTGTAGGCATGGTTAAGTCTTAAACCTTTATACTATAAGGGTGCCATACTCCTAAGTGACCTCAAAGCACACTTGTGCGATGCATGAAAGGCATCCAATACTACCATTCACACTAAGTATAATCTTGAAGTCATCCTAGTCATATTCACCCTCCTTTGGTCTTACTATTGGCTTACTACATATAGACAAAGGAACTATCATCTTTATTCAATCATATCTTTGAAGGAAACTATAGAAACAACCCAAGCTAAGTCTTACTATGTGTGGGAACCCTTCATACCTAGCCTTAATTCATACTTGTGCAATGTATGGATAGCATCCCATACTACTACCCACAATAAGTACTCCTTTAGACTACCATGAATGTTCATTAGTTGGGGAGTAGTCCCTCTATTCTATTTCCCTCTATTCAAGGCTACCAAGGAATAACCCCCTAATAGGCTAGACCATGCTATCATATTACTAACATAACTAGGTTGAACTAAGCTAACTACCTTGGAAGACACACTATCATGGAAGTCCAAGCTATTTTACGAAAGGTACAAGTGTCCTATCCTAGCTACAATGAAATAGTCCTAGACAAACTAAGTCATGCTACCCTTACAAGTATATTATGATGCAAATGCAAGCTATCCTTAGGAGAGTATGATTCTCAATCCTAAGCTATCCTTAGGAGAGTATGAGTCCTCAATCCCAAACTACCATGACTAACCTAACTCAAGCTAACCTTGAAATGCATCTTACAATGAAAAGTCAAGCTACCCATAGGAGAGTATAAGTCCTCAATCCTAAAGCTACCATGAAATGGTCTTAGCGAAACTAAGTCATGCTACCATGAAGGCATCCTAACAATGCTAGTTCAAGCTACCCATAGGAGAGTATAAATCCTTAATCCTAGGCTACCATGACTACTCCTAACTCATGCTACCATGTAATGCATTATACAATGCCAAGTCAAGCTATACCTTAGGAGAGTATATATCCTCCATCCTAAGTTAACAACCTTAGTGTTATACTACTAAGCCAAGCTATACATGAAGGGATCATACATCACAACTTCAAGCTATTCTAGTATAACATGCTTTGATCCATTTTAGGTTATTAAGATAACTTAGAATCCGTCTATGTGGGGGAACCTTTGGATCGCCTAGAAAATTCATGCCTAAGTGTGTAAGAGAGAAGCATACACAACACAATCACATAATATTGGCTTTACCCCCAAAGCACTAACCTTGATGGCTACAAGCCCTACTTTCAAGCTTAACTTCATTCATGTCTAAATAACAAGCTATTCAATCACATTCTTTACTACTAAGTGATTCTAGTCATAATTCATCATAGATGTTCAATATCATCTTTACAAGTCAAGATTCTTCATATTCAATAAAGTATAGTTCAATTCATGATTATATGATCCTATCTTTGATCAATTACTATACATGATTTTGATTTAGGAAGATCACCTTTGAACCTTCAATTTTGCCTCTAATGGCATAAACCCACAATTATCACATTCAACAATTTAGGTTAGGTTTTACCATATAAATCACATGAATTCATCATAATATCACAATTACATGCTAATACAATCATAATTAGGTATTATCCACTAGATTGGAATCATACCCAAACCTACCCACAAGCACAACCCTAACTAGAATTGGATTTTTGACTTCACAATTGGGGGAAACTATGGGGGTTCTATGGGTGGAAGAACCCATACATGAATAATATAAAGATACCTCAACTCAAAGTCTTAAAAAAACCTTTCTTCAATGGTAAATTTCGATCCTAGTTTTTTCCCTCTTGCATTCTCTTCTTCTTCTTCTTCACTTCTAGAGAGAGGATTTTTGGATAGTATTTTGGGGTCTTAGATGAATGAGTCAAATGAATTAGTTTAGGGTCTTATTAGGTATTTATAAGTGGTTATTTAACTAATCAACCGACCTCCCTATGCCTTAACTAATTACTAACTTAACCCCTAAACCATTAACTTAAAACTAAAAGTCCAAAAACTATGTTGACCGACGCCCACCCATCCACAGACCGCGGATGGGTCTACTGCCCGTGCTGTTAACTCGTAGGTGGATTTTAGGGGTTCATCTTGCAGGCCTTAACAGTCCTTGACCCATGACCCCCACCTATGGTGTGTGGGTCCACCTACGGCCAGTAGGTGGCCAAACGTAGGTGACATTTCTTTGACAGCTTTTTGGGCTGTTTTGAGGTCATCCTCAAGGACCCCTTGGGTGGTCCTTGGGGGTCGTACCCGGACGTTTAACCCCTAAAACCCTCATTCTATGTACGGGAATCGCTTTTACGAATTGTAATCCTCATACAACACTCCAAAACTCTTACGAAAGGCTCTAGAACTCACTAGTTCAACTTGCTAGTTTTCGGGGTGTTACCCCCTTTGACCCATGAACCTCCTCCCACAGAGCGTGGACCACCATACGGGGTGTAGGTCCCTCCATCGGTCATTGTTTTGGGCAGATTTTAGGGTGGTTTTTGGGTCCTCCTCAAGGACCCTTAGTTGGTCCTCTGGGTTCGTACGTTGACGTTTAACCCCTAAACCCTTCATTCTAAGTTCGAGAAGTGAATTTTACGACTCTAACCTTTACATCTAACTCTAGTTAAGCTTATTAGTTTCTGGAGTGTTACAGTGTATTAGACTTCCGCTTCGTTTATAAAAGACTTTGATATTGTTGAAACAGTTTTAAATTTCCGCTCATTTATATTATCTTATGTTATGAAAGCTAAATGGCTTATATGAGGCCTCTCAGGGTCTTGTATGCCATGTTATATCTAGGGGTACCCCTGGGTCGTGACACCAAGTAACCCCAAAGATTATCAACTAATTGAGTTGTGGGGGACATACTAAATAATCTCATCAAAGAGTCTTGCACAACTAGAGGGGAAACAGTGGCTGGCTTCTTAGGCAATTTATCAATGTCGGCTCTCATCTCAGCCATTTGTTCCTTCAACATTAAAATATCTATAGAACCCACAACCTTTAGTTGACTGTTCACATGTGCGTCTAAATCATCCATCCAGTTCTTCAGCACTACGAGCTCCTGCCTCATTTTATACCTCAGTCGCTTTTGTGCAACCAACACATATCTCTAAACTACAAGACATAATTTGAGCACTATTTGGTCGACTATGGACCGAGTCTGACTCTACTCTGCAACCAACCGCTCCAAAATTAAAGTGGGTATAGACACGAAGGTACCTGTAACCTGTGAAGATGAGGGTGGTGCCGGTGGTGTTCCTGTAGCTGGCTATGAAGATTCACCATGCTCACTACCTCCCTCAGCTCTCGGTATCTCAAATTGGAACATGTGAAACTACTGCCACTGGTCCTACTGGTTTGGCCTAGATGGTTCGAAGAATATTTTATATTTGATGTTGCGGTAACCTTGGAGGCTTCTATCCATTTGTCCACTAATTTATGTGGTGGCATATTTGCCTGCAAATAGAGTTTCCCTATTAGACACGGAAACGACAAACCTTCTCTCTCATTCAGTGCTTTGTCTCACATTTTTGTGGCGATTATCCGAACCACATTCAATGGGTAACCAACAATGAGACAGGCTACCAAGGAGGCAAGTGACGGTGATAGAGTGTTATCATTAGCGGTGGCAAGCAACTGTGCACGGAAAACTACCCACCAGACCTTGGAAGGAAATAAAAGTGATGCCTTCGTAATTTGCACCTCTGCATTGGCTACCCATGATGCAGTCTCTCCCTCTATCGCAATTTGGCCAAAAATCCATCGCATGAAACATTCCCGCGAGCTAGGATCATCCATCTCGGTCTCACTAGTCACTGTCTGGTGCCGACCTTCAAATAACCCAACTGACACATGTGTTCTATACTCTAGGCCATGTAGCATCCTATTTACACTGGTTTCAGATATATCAATGGATTGCCCCTGCACACTCAAAACTTCTAGGGTTCCCTATGTAGCTGCACCATCTTTCTGCCTTTTCTTTTTTTGTTCAGTGTCGGCAGCAAAATTCATCAGGTTCGTTGCATATGAGGCATAAGCCTCTCTAGTTAGGTGGCATGCATACTCACCTAGCATGTTATTCATCCATTCAAACTGGTGAGATTTAAAAAGCCTGTGAATTTCCGGGAATGCTTGAATATCTGCCTCTACTACTTTGGACTCGAGGATAATAGGTCGCCCTGTAAAACCACCTGCCTTAAATAATATACCATCCTAGAAGAACCCCTCTAATCGAGGCACGGTCCACATCTGGTAAAAGAACTCAGTAGTCTGTTGCCACACTAGTAGGTCTAATTTTTACTGGTGAACATATTACACCATCGATACCCCTGATATACAATCAGCATCATCCTCCCGGACCTCATTTTCCTCCCCCTCACCCTCTTATGGTTATGGTGAATCCGTAGATGCTCGGGACTCATCATCAGACTCCTGACTGTCCCAGACTCACTATCTTCTTCTTCAGACTGTAGTTGACATGTGAACAGCCTGTAGTTGACTGTTCACATGTGCTTCTAAATCATCCATCCGATTCTTCAGCACTACGAGCTCCTGCCTCATTTTATCCCTCAATGGCTTTTGTGCAACCAACACATCTCTCTAAACAACCTGAGGTAGTTTGAGCACTATTTGGTAAACTATGGACCGAGTCTGACTCTACTCTGCAACCAACCGCTCCAAAATTAAAGTTGGTTTAGACACGAAGGTACATGTAGCCTGTGAAGATAAGGCTGGTGGTGGTGCTGTTCCTACAGCTGGCTGTGAAAATTCACCATGCTCACTACCTCCCTCAGCTCTCGGTATCTCAAATTGGAACATGTGGAACTACTACCACTGGTCCTACTAGTTTGGCCTAGATGGTTCGAAAAATATTTTATATTTGATGTTATGGTAACCTTGGAGGCTTCTATCCATTTGTCCACTAATTTATGTGGTGGCATATTTGCCTGCAAATAGAGTTTCCCTATTAGACAGGGAAACGACAAACCTTCTCTCTCATTCAGTGTTTTGTCTCGCATTTTTGTGGCAATTATCCGAACCACATTCAATAGGTAAACAACAATGAGGCAGGCTACCAAGGAGGCAAATGACGGTGATAGAGTGTTATCATTAGCAGTGGCCAGCAACTGTGCACGGAAAAATGCCCACCAGACCTTGGAAGGAAATAAAAGTGATGCCTTCGTAATTTGCACCTCTGCATTGGCTACCCATGATGCAGTCTCTCCCTCTATCGCAATCTGGCCAAAAATCCATCGCATGACAAATTCCCGCGAGCTAGGATCATCCATCTCGGTCTCACTAGTCACTGTCTGGTGCCGAACTTCAAATAACCCCACTGACACATGTGTTCTATACTCTGGGCCATGTAGCATCCTATTTACTCTGGTTTCAGATATATCAATGGATTGCCCCTGCACACTCACAACTGCTAGGGTTCCCTATGTAGCTGCACCATCTTTCTGCCTTTTCTTTTTTTGTTAAGTGTCGGCAGCAAAATTCATCAGGTTCGTTGCATATGAGGCGTAAGCCTCTCTAGTTAGGTGGCGTGCATACTCACCTAGCATGTTGTTCATCCATTCAAACTGGTGAGATTTGAAAAGACTGTGAATTTCCGGGAATGCTTGAATATCTGCCTCTACTACTTTGGACTCGAGGATAATAGGTCGTCCTGCAAAACCACCTGCCTTAAATAATATACCATCCTAGAAGAACCCCTCTAATCGAGGCACGGTCCACATCTGGTAAAAGAACTCAGTAGTCTGTTGCCACACTAGTAGGTCTAATTTTTACTGGTGAACACATTTCACCATCGATACCCCTGATATACAATCAACATCATCCTGCCGGACCTCATTTTCCTCCCCCTCACCCTCTTATGGTTGAGGTGAATCCGTAGATGCTCGGGACTCATCATCAGACTCCTGACTGTCCCAGACTCACTATCTTCTTCTTCAGACTGTAGTTGACATGTGAAAAGCCTGTAGTTGACTGTTCACATGTGCTTCTAAATCATCCATCCGATTCTTCAGCACTACGAGCTCCTGCCTCATTTTATCCCTCAATGGCTTTTGTGCAACCAACAAATCTCTCTAAACTACCTGAGGTAGTTTGAGCACTATTTGGTCGACTATGGACCGAGTCGGACTCTAATCTGCAACCAACCGCTCCAAAATTAAAGTGGGTATAGACACGAAGGTACCTGTAGCCTGTGAAGATGAGGCTGGTGGTGGTGGTGTTCCTACAGCTGGCTGTGAAGAATCACCAAGCTCACTTCCTCCCTCAGTTCTCGGTATCTCAAATTGGAACATGTGGAACAACTACCACTGGTCCTATTGGTTTGGCCTAGATGGTTCGAAAAATATTTTATATTTGATGTTACGGTAACCTTGGAGGCTTCTATCCATTTGTCCACTAATTTATGTGGTGGCATATTTGCCTGCAAATAGAGTTTCCCTATTATACAGGGAAACGACAAACCTTCTCTCTCATTCAGTGTTTTGTCTCGCATTATTGTGGCAATTATCCGAACCACATTCAATGGGTAAACAACAATGAGGCAGGCTACCAAGGAGGCAAATGACGGTGATAAAGTGTTATCATTAGCAGTGGCTAGCAACTGTGCACGGAAAAATGCCCACCAGACCTTGGAAGGAAATAAAAGGGATGCCTTCGTAATTTGCACCTCTGCATTGGCTACCCATGATGCAGTCTCTCCCTCTATCGCAATCTGGCCAAAAATCCATCGCATGAAACATTCCCGCGAGCTAGGATTATCCATCTCGGTCTCACTAGTCACTGTCTGGTGCCGACCTTCAAATAACCCCACTGACACATGTGTTCTATACTCTGGGCCATGTAGCATCCTATTTACTTTGGTTTCAGATATATCAATGGATTGCCCCTGCACACTCACAACTTCTAGGGTTCCCTATGTAGCTGCACCATCTTTCTGCCTTTTCTTTTTTTGTTCAGTGTCGGCAGAAAATTCATCAGGTTCGTTGCATATGAGGCGTAAGCCTCTCTAGTTAGGTGGCGTGCATACTCACCTAGCATGTTGTTCATCCATTCAAACTGGTGAGATTTGAAAAGCCTGTGAATTCCTGGGAATGCTTGAATATCTGCCTCTACTACTTTGGACTCGAGGATAATAGGTAGCCCTGCAAAACCACCTGCCTTAAATAATATACCATCCTAGAAGAACCCCTCTAATCGAGGCACGATCCACATCTGGTAAAAGAACTCAGTAGTCTGTTGCCATACTAGTAGGTCTAACTTTTACTGGTGAACATATTACACCATTAATACCCCTGATATACAATCAGCATCATCCTCCCGGACCTCATTTTCCTCCACCTCACCCTCACCCTCTTATGGTTGAGGTGAATCTGTAGATGCTCGGGACTCATCATCAGACTCCTGATTGTCCCAGACTCACTATCTTCTTCTTCAGACTGTAGTTGACATGTGAACAGCCTGTAGTTGACTGTTCACATGTGCTTCTAAATCATCCATCCGATTCTTCAGCACTACGAGCTCCTGCCTCATTTTATCCCTGTAAAGAGTCACGAGAAACTCTTTAGGAATAAGCATAGAAGTAGTTTGTTCGACAATAGATGTGTAGAGGTGCTAGCGGGAATGAGAGATCGCCTTAGCACAAGTTATGTCAAATATGTCTTCTGTTGTCATGAAGAGTAGTTTTTCACCCAATTCACCAGAGATAGATGTTGTGGTTGTAGCAGTACCATCAATAAGATCAATTTGAAAGATACACCTGAAATCATGGCAAGTTTAATATTTGTGTATAATATATGCTATATTTTGCACAAACTCTAATTTATAACTCAAAAGTATAGTACCGAGACACTAATGTTGTTTTCCGATTGCATTTTGGACATTCAAAATCATTGTTGTCCTTTGTGCATTTCTTTTGTTTGCAGCTTGAGAATTGAAGCACACAAAACTCTTGCAATTCATTTGATATTGCCATTTCTGCCTCAACATAGTTCCATCTGTCGGAAAATATCATATACATAGTACGTGTTAAATTACTCATGAATAAATGTAATTTGTTTTTTTATTTAGCCAAATCTAGACAACCAGAAAATTAATAAGCATACTCTCAAATGATCAGCTTGAAGTATGACTTACAGAAGTTGGTGATGAAATTTCCGCAATAAAGATAACTTGTCGGCCGGCAGGAGTCACCACCATGGGAGGGGCAGATGAGCTTGTTGAGGTTTTTTCTGACGCACGACTTAACAGCTTTGTTTTTTTTCCTTTTGCCCTATTCTTACACCAAATAATATGTTTAGTAGGTTCTTTAAGTGCAAACTAAAGGTAGAGAATAATGATGAAATGTGAGTACCAGTTGATGAGTTCTACTGCTTGTGGATAAGTAGGATCCACACGTATTGTGGAATTGAGCCTAGTCTACAGTGATAACCATTTATAACACATAGCTTGTATAACGTTTTTTTATTTTCTAAAATTATGTTGGTAAAAAGTTCAGCGTGTCTATACCTTGATAAGTAGATATTCCTATACTCCTTCCAAGGATTACAATAAGATTTGCCTCTATTTCCATTTTAGCTTCAATTTCATTTTCTTCTATTTCTTCAAAATCCTCCAATAGAGTGAGGAGAAATTGATTTTTTCTGAGAGCGTGAGGAGAGAAGATTAAGTACCATGATAACGACCAGACGATAACTGATGATCCGGTCAAACAAACAAAAAAAGTGTTTACTTATTCAAAATATTTTCATAAAATGAGATAATATAAGGTGCAATGTTATACTTACTGATTGTCACAAATGGTAATTTCTCGACACTTATGATGACTGCGACCTGCGTATCTTTTAGGACCACAACGAAGAACGATTGCCATTATATCTACTTATATAATACATAATTAAATGTTATAAGTGTGTATGCGTAAACATGTATATTTTAGCATGATAATAGCTATGAGGAATGCGGTCAAAGGTTGTGATATTTAGCTTGGTTGGTGGTGGAAGTCGTTTATCAAGTTCGTTTGATGGCTTGAGATGTTCAATTATTGTTTCTTTGTCAAGAACCCAGTAAAATTTATGTATTGGCTTGCCGTATGAAGTTGGCGAGACTTTAACTCTTGCGATAGAGATGAGATAGGTATCCATGAGTGTAAGCTTATCTGCATACTGTTAAATTTCGTTGGCATACATAATTGTTTTAATCTGGCATTCCTAAAAGTAAGAGTTATAGAAAGTTGAGATTATACTACTCAACTCTTACGATAGAGATGAGATAGGTATCCATGAGTGTAAGCTTATCTGCATACTGTTAAATTTCGTTGGCATACATAATTGTTTTAATCTGGCATTCCTAAAAGTAAGAGTTATAGAAAGTTGAGATTATACTACTCAACTCTTACGATAGAGATGAGATAGGTATCCATGAGTGTAAGCTTATCTGCATACTGTTAAATTTCGTTGGCATACATAATTGTTTTAATCTGGCATTCCTGAAAGTAAGAGTTATAGAAGCTGAGATTATACTACTCAACGATGCAAATAAAGTCTAACTCTAACCACTTATCAACAGGAAAATCGAGGAAAAATGTTCATCAGAGGTAAAAAGAAAAAGAAGAATATCCATGAGATAAAATATAATGAGCTCACCTCTTCATCTTCGAAAATCAAATTTTGGAATCTACATTTTTTGTCAGGACTTTCTTGCGGGCGTCCGATTTTCACAATTTGAACTTTGCAAATCCAATCTCGTGTGTCTAATGCTATTCGGTCGATGTTCAATCTTAGTGACATGTCTGTACGAAATATATTTAACCAAACAGTAGTATATACAGGATAGCATCTCTATTGAGTCAAAGTTCTTCTTTTTTGTGGTTGCATGAACAGGGACGATTAAATTAGGAACATGCAAGAACATAATTACCCTCCACATACTAAAAAATTAGAAAATGTAATGAAAACACAATATGAATATTTTGAATCAAATTAGGAACGTGCAAGAGCATAATTATCCCTAACATACTGAAACATTAGAAAATATAACAAATACCCTCAAATCTGTCTGTTGAGTAATAAAATTGAAATGTAAAGTGAAAATAACAACTTTAATTTTGTCCCATTTTGATTTTCTCCTTTGGTGACAACCAAAATCTGCAAGAAAAATTGAAAATGGGAAGAGGAAAGCAGGAAAAGGGGGAAAATACCTGAGAAAGGGAGCAAAAGTTTTTTCTTGAATGGAAGCATATTAATTTTGTGTTGTATGAGTAATAAATATATATAATATAAAGAAAACACGTCATAGTATATAAAAGTGCAATTGTCTTCTTAAAACTTGATAGAGGTTTTGATAGCCAATGAAATTGTGCCAAAAAAGAAAAAATATTATTACATTTCATAGTAAAATTTTAACAGGCTTTGGTCTAGTTATTTAGTGATGTGTCTTCTGAAAATTTGATGGGTTTTGATAGCGAATGCAATTGTGCAAAAAAAGAGAAAAAGTTATTACATTTGGTAAAACAATTTGAACGGCCCTTGGTCCAAGTTCCAAGTTTTTTTTTTAACTCCATAATTATATAACTTATAATTTTCATATCTTCACAGTACAATTTGAATAGCTTTTGATCCAAGTGTTTTTATTGAAGGCCATTATATATATGTATATATAGCCCTTATATAAATTTGGAAGCTCTGTCATTTATGTTTGTGGATGAGAGTGAGATTGTGTAATTTTCTATATTTGCTTTTGTTTTTTGTTTTATGAAATTGATTGATTGAGGAAGAGTAGAGAAGGAATTGAGACTTCATAAACATGGAGTACAAAATAAAAGTGGTGGAAATCACTTATATTTGTTCAAGTATGAGTATCATGTATTTATGTTGAGTGTGACCCAGCTAACGATGATTGCGGACATGACTTAAGAGGCTGAATTGCGATGAAGTTGCCTCTGAGGATTTCTTTGAGAATCTCTTTGAGAATTAAAAGTTATTCTAATCTTTTTCATTGTTGAAAAGGTAGAGTGGATGTGCAAGATAAACAATAACCTCAACAGATAACTTCAAACTGGTTAAAGTATTTACCCAACTTATGAATCTAGCGTATAAGGCGGCACATCTCATTCTATCTTTTTTCAACAACAAAAATTCTACCAAATAACTTTTAATTCTCAAAAAAACCTGTAAACTTTGTATTATCAATTCAGTCACTTAGTCGTTACTGAAATTTCTTGCAGTGAATAAATCATTCGAAAGGATACCTGGAGAAGTTGATAATTATTTTTTAGATGATTGCATAAGCTATATAATATGCAACTATAATAATAAAATGAAAGAAGTATATTATCTTTGAGGTTCCACTGGAAAAGTGCTCAATTTTTTAACAAAATGCTCCGTCGTGCAACAAGTTTCAACTCCTGTTGAAGTTTAATTTTACAGTTGGTATATATACATAAAGCTTCCATCTCTGCAAAAACGAATAAATTACTACTTAAGATAGGAGATAACTGCTTACTTGAACATAACAAAATTAGTAGGACTTGTTCTTTAAATTATGGAGGACCAGACAATTTGCTAGTCAACCAAGTCAGATATACTTGGTGATTGACACGTTCCAATTCGTCCAACACTCCGGTGAACTTGTCACTGCATTTCTCAACAACAGAAGGTCTAAGTCTCGAAGCAACGGCCATCTTGGATATGGCTCTTGCAATAGCACCATCAACCCTCTTACGCCTTCTCTTTTGATCTGTATCAGTAGGTGAAGGTTGAGGATCAAATGATGAACCGGGGAGTCAAATGTGGATCTTATACGGTAAAAACACAACTTAAATAGGTTAACTATATTTAGAAAAATGACTTATACATATATACATTTTAAATTAAATGTTCTAATTTTTGTTTGAGAATTTTGCAACTCGAGTAGTCTATTACGGTGAGTAGCTAAGCCTCTACATATATAGAAGATGCATGCTTCACTGTAAGCACAGCATAACAAAGCCACTATTCTCAAACAACCCGCCATTCACAAAAAGGCAACCAAGAGAAAAGTAAAAGCAGTTTTAGATTCATCTAAGTACATATCATGCAAATGCCCTGGAAACCATCTCACGTGAATTCAATAACCTGAATTGAGCTTGCAAGTTCACCAAATAGTCGTGCTTCTTTAGGGCATCTCCAACCCTACACTCTATTTTACTCTCCAAATATAGAGTT
Source organism: Solanum tuberosum (assembly GCF_000226075.1). Taxonomy (NCBI): domain Eukaryota; kingdom Viridiplantae; phylum Streptophyta; class Magnoliopsida; order Solanales; family Solanaceae; genus Solanum; species Solanum tuberosum. The sequence goes on along the minus strand of NW_006239314.1, from coordinate 43,132 downwards.
TTCTATTTTTTCAGACAACTAAATTCAACCCAACTCTCTATTTTAATCTCTAAAAAAAAATATTTTTCTCTCTCTTCAATATTATATTATTATTTCTATTTCATAATATAAATCCTTTTTATTTCTTTTTCTCCATAATTACTTTATATAATTTTCATATGATATAGAAATTTGTTTTTTAAATTTTTTTATTTAATATAAAATTATATTTTATTCTAAATTCTTAAATAACATAAAATTGCAAGAAAATATTATATAATATACAAATTAATGGACAAATTCAAATAAAAGTGAAATACAATTACATAAACATTACATAACACTCAATTTTTGAAATTATTACGTTACTTCCATAAATGCTCTATTAATGCACTACGGAGTTCAAAATGAGCATTTTTATCCTTAGTTTTTTTATGCCTAGCTAAATATTGTTCAAAATCATCTACCACCATTTCTATCGTTGGAGTTGGAGCCTCTACATCATTTTGAATTGGAGCATTAAGATCACATCCATCCTCAATTATCATGTTGTGTAGTATAATACATGTAGTCATTATATCATGTAGCACTTCCTTTCTCCAAAAACGTGATTGTCTTGCACTAATTGCAAAACTCTGAATGCACGTTCAATATCTTTTCGGCACGGTTGTTGTTTCATCGTGAAATATTTCTTATTTTGGGAATGTGGATCGCAAATAGTTTGAACAATTTTTCTTCTTATCATTTTGATTTTGTGTATTCTTTATAGTGAAAATTAATAATAAAATCAAATTATATTATTGATGAAAATTAGAAAAAAATTAAAATACTATTAATTCGAGATGAAAGTAGTATATATTAAATAATATATTATTATAATATTATTTTACATTTAAAAGGAATTATGAATATTAGATATTTAATTAATGACATTATATGTAAAATAATATGTTAATTAGAAAGTAATAGAAATAATAATAAAAAATTAAAAAAGTGAAATAGAGAGTGTGTATAGTTGGAGAATTACTATTCACCTCGAATAGAGAGTGATATGGAGTGCCCATTCTCTATTTTACTCTCCAAATATAGAGAATGGAGAGCAAAATAGAGGTGGGTTGGAGATGATGTTATACATCTCAAGAATAAAAGCAACACATGATGTCGACTTTCCATCACTATAAACCCAATCATCCTGCTCTGGAATAGCCAACAATTTAGCAAAAGAGAATCCATGCTTTTCAACTTCCACAAGAACATGAGGAAGACTAAGGTTCTGCATGGAACAAAATAGATCAGCATGTAGACACTAACTTATCAGTTTCGCTTGAGATATATGAGAGTTCACAAAACAGAGTATGTATATTTTCAGTATAACAATGCCATCAATCTTTGTGAATACAGTATTCTAAATCTTCTTTAAATTAGTAACTCAATCAGCTGTTTTAATAGTGTTTTGTTCACTCTTTTTATCTCCAAAAACATAACCTTAGTTCCGAGTTGTTTGTTCAAGGCTGAAATTCCACATGTTAGCAGCATATGCAGGCTGAAGTTAGTTCCAAACAGTCATGACAGAAGCAACCTGCACCACAAATCACAAAAACATCAGCAACAATTATGTAAAATAACAGGCAAATTGCAGGAATCTGTTTATTTAAAAAAAATAAAAAAATAAGAAAAAGTATATATAACACAAAAAATATGACCTCTATATCAGTGGCGGATCCAGGATTTAGACTCCGTGGGTGCCAAATAGACTTATCGATTAAATTAATTTTATATTTTGATTAAATTATTCATCTTTTCGAATATAAATTAATTTTAGTTCTCTAATTTTTCTTTAAAAGAACGTGTTCAGCAATTTCCTTTTTCTTAAAACAATGTCTTTCTCAAAAAAATAGGTACAAATGGGATTCGAACCCGCAACATCAGCCTTCTAAAGTTGCCCTCCTACCACGGCACCACAAGCCAATTTTGTTCTGTGGGTGGCACGCTTTATATAAATATAAATATTATATATATATACCTATGTATATATAGAGTTTCCGTCGAAGTTCGGGGGTGGCGTGGCACCCCACATGCCTTAATAGATCAGCCTCTACTCTATATTGTATAATTTTGCTAATTATAGTATAAATATTTTGCAGTGATCCACTTTTGGCACAAGGATAAGAAATATTAGACCTCTTTTACATTAAATTACCAAGTATGTTATGATTTGTACAAAAACTAAAGGAGAAATTAAAGTTCAATGTAAAATAGAGCATTTAAGAAAACATATTTAATCAAATTGTACGGGATTTAAGCAATGCTAAATTAATTTAATTTCTTATTTTATAATCTAAATGTGAACAATCCTTTCAACTTCAACATTGACTTGTCTATCAATAGAACCTTCAACATACTAATAATCTTGGCCTTTCATTAAAGTGAATTTAATATACACTCGTGAGCTTTTCACATTAGGAACCATGATTTTAGCGTGGAAGCTCTGACTTCAAATGGTTGTTTCAATCTTGTATCAAGCCATGATTTCGTTTTGCAGGCAAAGTACACAGTGAGTGATGAAGATGAGAGTTGAGGGGAGAGCAGTATTATCAAAGGCAAAAAGCGCAAAAAAGCTCTCAGGTCCGTGGGGGCTTGAAGTGTAAAGCGTAAATAAAATGTGGACTTTAATGAAAAATGGCGCAAAGGGAGAAAAAAATGCAAACATATATGTTTAGTCCAACACTAATAATTACAAACATGAATAACAAATATATGACCAAAGAAATCGAAAAAAAAAATGATAAAGTGAAATATCAATTGTTTAGTGTCACTTTTTCATAAGAGGCTCATTGGCAAGGAAAAGTTTGCCTTAGAAACCTTGATGATGATGTTGAAGCGCACACAAAGTGAGGCGAAGCGCTCAACACGTTTTGAGCCTCACTTCAGGGCTTAAGCGCGCTTCAAGCGTGCTTTTGATAATACTGGGGGAGAGAACACAACAATATCCCGAAATTGCCTTTTGTTACTACGTGATAGGAAAACAAGGAGAAATGACATTTATTTAGAGATGAGTATTCGATATTAGAAAAGACAACAAAATATTTGGAAGGTCTTTCCATCAATTCATATCAACATAAAGCAGTACAGTTGAGTTTAGTCGAGAGCATCTTTCGATCACAACAATGTATTTTTCAATCTATTATGGGGAGGAGGGAATGGTGACCTTCTGATTTGGTCGAGATAAAAAAGAATGTTCAATGCATAAAGTTCCTGAATTGTGCAATCCAATACAACATTTACAGATCACAAGAAAGGGCATAAACAAGTACATGCAAAGCAGCTTGAAAGATCAGTCTACAAAACACCTGAAGTGGCCTTTGTGTGCATCAAAGAGGGAGGTAATACTTTGCTTCCTTTGTTTTCATAGATGTTGGAATGTATGCGTCTACTGGTTTCGATGGGACCAGGTCCAAAACACAGTTACAATAACAAACAGTAAAATAAAAGCTGAAACTAATGATTGCACACACAACTTCACGTGGAAACCTCCTTGCTCAAGGGAGTAAAACCACGGCCTGTCTCAAAGGCTTTTCAAACTGCTTTTACTAAACTTCACAAGCAACAGTAAAACACAGTTTACAAAATGAGATTAACCTTCTAATCTCCACACTAAGCAATATCTCGTATTACTTAGACGAGCCTGAGCAGATACAACACTGTCCACTATACTAATCTTGATTGATTAATATAGACTTTAACGTAAGACAGTAAGTTACTCACAACCTAGTTCTTACAATGATTCACACAAGCTTGAAACGTTTCTATCACAAACGAAATGATTCCTACAATATAGGCACGATTACAAGGAATCAAACTAATAGCTGGTACAAGAAGCAATGAAGCACTCTATCAGGTCCCTACTGTATTGAAGCTTGAAAGTATCTCTCTTTGAATGAATGAGTAATTTTGTTGTTTGTTTTGGAATATATTAGTCATGAAGAAATATTATCCAATGTACAAACAACCTCGTCGCTTCTGATTGGTGTAGAACACTGCAACTTGACCAACATTCTGACGCAGACAACTTTTCCAGCTGTACAACATATGACACTAGACGAGCATACTCTACAGAGGACCAGGTCCATGCACTTGTGAGGAGATCATCAAAACATCTAGGAGCGTTAGCACTTATCATTTTCCCCCTTTTTGATGATGACAAATAACCTACACGAAGCCTCACGTGAGTGTAACAACATTCATTCAAGGATACAATGAATTCCCCCTTAGTTCAGTACCCCTAATTCCACAACCAGCTTCCTAATTCCACAACCAACTTTACAACAAAATTCCCCCTTTTGACATAATTGAAAAGGCGAAGCAGTAAACATATTCAAATTATATGCAAAGCATTGAAGAACTCAGGGTCATAGGCCACACAGAACATATGCATGTAAGCATAAAGAGAATATTAAACCATACTTAAACAGGGCACAAAACAAATAACATTAGATCACTAAAACCTACCACAGTAGTCAGTCAAAACAACACATAGCCACATGAGTTTTAATCCAGAGTTGAAATAGATGAAACTAGGGAAACAAGACTTGTTTAGGACAGAGGGGGAAGGGGATTTAGGGTGCTCATTAGCAGCAGCATCTGCTCATTTGCATTCTCATGAGCCTGGATGAGTAGCTTGTTAAGAGCCTTAACTTCCTCACTGAGTGAGGCATTTGTCTTCAACAACATTTCATTCTCATCCCTCAACTTTTGCACCACCTGATCATCCACCTTAGTGGTACCAGGTCCTTCTGAGACAGCCTTTTGCAACTTAGACTTCAGTTGCATAATCTCAACCTCCTTATCATTTAAGATTGTGGTAATATCAGATACCTCACGTTTAAAAGAGGCTTGCTGCTCTAGAACATCTTCCACATATGATCTACCTTTAGTCTTCCCTTCAACACACTCACATTCCAGCAGGGTGGCTGCAGTGAACATCTACTTGGTGGTACCAAGTTCCCCTCTTCCTAAAGGCACTTCAAAATGGTTCAATACAAAATTCAGCAAGTAACCATATGGAATCCCATGTTTTGCCTTTTTCCAAGTCATTACCCTGTGCATGTGTTCCAGAATAATGGCAGGGAGGTTGATCTCTTCATGTTCATCAAGCTTCTCCATGAGAAAAAGATCAACAACAGATTCCACTGTTCTCTTTTTAGTTCTGGGCACCAACACCTTGTTGATGAACTCAAAAAGCAACTGGTATTCCCCTTTGAGAAGCTTTTCGGTAACCCTGCACCGTTGACATCTCCATATTTTGTGGCAGGTTTTGTGAAGTGACCAGATGGTTTACAACCTTCAATCATTTGAATTCCTTCCACAGGCACCCCTAAAATGATCCCCAAGATTTCTTCATTCAGACATATTTCAACATTCCTGACAGTAGTCGTGATTCCACCACCTTCCAGAAGTTTCATTTTGTAGAAAAATTCACTCACCTCAGGTTCGTGCAAGTACGGAACTAGAGGTTCAAAGAGATGGTTCCAACCTTGAATGGAGACAGCATAAAAAAGATTTGATATGCCAAATTTGGTTAGAATGTCAGGGTCAAGTACTCTGCCATTCAGAACCTTTTGGTTCTCCGTTCTCGTTATCCGCTCCTCCCTTGTCATTTCCTTTTCTTCTCTTTGTTTTTGAACCCTGGGACCTGGTCCCTTTACGGGTTTTGATTTTTCAGCCACCTGTTTTCTAACTTTCTCCCTTTTCATAGGAGATTTCTTTGCAATCTTCTGACTTCCTTTTGATTTAACCCTTTCATGCTCAGCTTCCTTTCTTCGTTTCGCCACATGCGCAGTGATATAATCAGATTCAGTCTCACTGGTTCCAATAAACACAAGAGTTGATATGAGTTCTTCAGGCAGTTGCCCTTCTTGTCTCTTTTTTCTTATTCTGTCCATTTGGATTAAATTCGCTGTAATTGAACTTCCCATAACTTTCTGGGTTACACTTCTTGTCTCATACTTCTTCTTTTCCCCTTTTGAGTGAGTCTCAACCAGCTTTCCTTTTCCTTTTCTTTTTCTCTCTTTTGCATATTTAGCGTGCTCAATAGTAAGAGTGGCCTCAGGAGTGCCTTTGACTGTTTCCAAATTGGGAATATCCATTGTGAAAGTGTTCGCTCCTCGCACCCTGTTTTTGCTCCATTTTAATGGAACCTCTTGTTTCTCTTCTTTGTCACTCTCAACGTCAAAAGATCTAGGTATTTGGTCAAACAAGGGTTGATTTATGTGAGGGTCCTGATCCGGTGACCTCAATTCATGCTCCAGTATAGTAGATTGAACATCTCCTCTCAGTGAGGCCAAGCTTTGAACAACCACCAGCTCTGCCCCTACGGCTAGAATACACGATTTGGGACCCTTTCCCTCAGGCAAATCCCCTTCAAAAAGTCTCTCAGACATAGTAGATGAAACATCCATGGAACTCACTTCTATTTCTTCAAAGAGTGGTTTAACACTAGGTTTTATCACAAATTGCACCTCCTAGTTCTGGGATTTTTCACCGGATAAAACAAAGGTAGGGGAACAAGCCAAGATATCCTCAAAAGGAAGAATAAGAGAGACTATGACTTCAGTTAGAGAAGTGATGGATTCATCCATTTCACTAACTCCACAGAATGGAGTCGAGGGAGACTCGTCTGGAAGGGGAATGGAGAAGTTGAATGACCTAGGGTTTTCAACTTCTTAAGAGATGGGGAGCTTTGAAGAAGAATCAGAGTTAGTCATTTTGGAAGAAGAAAGAAAAATACTTTGAATAACAGATTATTGAATCACAATAGGAAATATTCCAAGAGATTATAGCTATAGATTCACTACGAGAAGTTATATATAAAGCCAAGAGGGTATCAGGTCCCCAACAGTAGAGACCTTTGGTTTAAAAGTGAAAAGATGTCTGAAACTGACGCGATGAATGTGAGAGAGATACGTGGCAGTGATGTGGACCGATATACAGTGTAGCGCAAGTGATACTAACCTCATGGGGACCAGGTCCCATTTAGTATGAGCCCTGCCTGTATGATTAGATCTTCCCTTCAGCTGACATACCATGAGTGTATACCGGCATTATGGTATCAGAAGTGAATTCCCAAATGACGTGTATTATAGTAAGTATAGATACCTGCCCTCATTAACATAATCAAATGGAAGATTTTGTGCAACTTGTCAAGGAATCAGGTGATCTTGTACATCCCCAACCTCAACTTGTTTTTGATGAAACATTCTTTACTCAAGGGTTTTGTAAAGATAGCAGCCAACTGATCTTCAGTCTTGGAGAAATTCATCACCACATTTTGCTTCTCGACATTGTCTCTTAGAAAATGATGCCTCACATCTATGTGATTTGTCCTCTTATGCTAAATAGGATTCTTGGCAATATTCATTGCATTGGTGTTGTTGCATATTAGAGGGATTGTGTCTGTGAGAATACTGAATCCTCCAGTTGCTGCTTGATCCACAGAAGCTGAGCACAACATGATGTAGCAACCACATATTATGTCTCTACTGTAGACAATGCAACTGAATTCTACTTCTTTGTCCCCCAAGAGATCAGTGATGATCCAAGAAAGTGTGCCATGCCTGATGTACTCTTTCGATCAACAAGGAAGCCTGCATAGTCAGCATCAACATAACTAATTAGATCAAGTGTATCACATGTTGGATAGAAGAGGACCAGGTTCTGAGTTCCCTTCAGGTATCTCAGAATTCGTTTGGCTACCTTCAAATGTGACTCCTTTGGTGCAACTTGAAACCTTGCACACATCTCTACACTGAAGACTATGTCTGGCCTGCTTGCAATGAGATACAGAAGTGACCCAATGATTCCCCTGTACATGGTCTAATTAACCTCAACACCATCTTCATCCAAGTCAAGTCTCACACTTGTGCTCATAGGAGTATCAATAACTTTTGCCTCAAGCAAATTAAATTTTTTGAGTAGTTCTTTTATGTATTTTTCTTGACATATGGAGGTACCCTGAGGGGACTGTTTGATTCGCAAGCCTAGGAAGAAAGTAAGCTCCCCCATCATGCTTATTTCAAATTCACTACTCATCAAATCATCAAACTCTTTAGACAGTGAATCTGAGGTAGCTCCAAAGATAATGTCATTTACGTATACCTGCACAATCAACAACTCCTTACCTCTGGATTTTAAGAACAAGATATTATCAATTTTACTTCTTTTGAACCCATTTGCAAGGAGGAACTTTAACAGGAGTTCATACCAAACTCTGGGAGCTTTCTTTAGACCATACAAAGCTTTATCCAATTTCACCACATGATTTGGTAGTTCTACATCTTCAAAACCTGGGGGCTATTTGACATACACTTCTTCTTTCAGATTCCCATTCAAGAAGGCACTCTTGACATCCATTTGGAATAGCTTAAATTCCATGTGGGCAGCAAATGCTATCAGGATTCTGATGGCTTCCATTCTAGCTACAGGAGCAAAGGTCTCTTCATAGTCAATCCACTCCTTTTGGTTGTACCCCTGCACTATGAGCCTTGACTTATTTCTAGTAATGGTCTCATGCTCATCAAGTTTATTTCTCAAGACCCATCTTGTCCCAATAACAGTTCTGTTGAGAGGTCTGGGGACCAGGTGCCAAACTTTGCTCCTCTCAAGCTGATGTAGTTCTTCTTGCATTGATGTTACCCAATCTGCATCATGTAAGGCTTCTTTGATGTTCTTTGGCTCAATGGATGACATAAAGGCTGAGTATGCAACTATATTTCTTGTTCTGGATCTAGTTTGAATTCCAGAGTCAAGTGGAGAAATGAGATTGTCCAGTGGATATGAGGATTGATGTTTCCATCCGGACTTTCTGATCGACTCTTCTTCCACATCAGCATCAGATTCAACATCGTCATCTTCAGGATTTTGAGATGGAACCTCATGGGTAGTGTCAGAGGGACCAGCTGCTCCAGTGAGTTCTGCACCAGTTTCTTTTGCAACCTGTTTGTTTCCAAGGTTTTGGATAGCCTTGTCCTCCCATTCCTTGATCAACTCCTCCATCTCATGGTCTCCCTTGTGATCATCAATTTTCTCAGACTCATCGAATGTCACATATATGCTCTCTTAAACACATAGAGTTCTTTTGTTAAACACTCTGTAGGCCTTGTTGGTAGAGGAGTATCCTACAAACACCCATTCATCACTCCTGTCATCAAACTTTCCCAGGTCATCCTTTCCATTATTTAGTACAAAACATTTGCACCCAAATGGCTTAAGGTGAGCAATTGAAGGCTTTCTGTCATTCAACAATTCATAAGGTGTTTTCTTGACCACAGACCTGATAAGACACCTATTAGTGACATAGCATGCTGTGTTGACTGCCTCTGCCCAGAAATTCATTGCAAGCCCTGAATCAATTAGCATAGTTCTAGCAATATCCACTAATGTTTTATTATTTCTTTCAACAACTCCATTTTGCTGAGGAGTTTTGGTGCTGAGAAGTTGTGATTGATTCCATTTTCAGCACAAAACCCTTCAATTTGAGAGTTTTCAAACTCTGTTCCATGATCAGACCTGATACTAGCAATCTTGTAGTTAACCTTTAGTTGAATGGCTTTGGCAAATGTGATCAGAATTCTAGCAGTCTCATCCTTTTTCCGCAAAAGCATGTTCCAGGTGTACCTGGAGAAATCATCCACAACTACAAGAATGTATTTCTTACCTCCTCTGCTTTAAATTATGATAGGTCCACACAGATTCATGTGGAGAAGCTCCAAAGGTCTGGTCGTGCTCACACCCTTCTTGGCCTTGAAGGATGATCGTGTTTGTTTCCCTTTTGTATAGGCATCACATACTTTATCATTTGAAAATTTCAACTTCGGTAATCCACGGACCAGGTCCCCTGCAGCAAGTTTGTTCAACAAAGAAGTACTTACATGACCCAATCGCCGGTGCCATAGATTTGCATTATCAGTTTGAACACTTAGCATGAAAGACTGTTCCTTTCAATAGAGTTAAGATCCGCAACATACATATTTTTTACTCTTGGGGCAGACATAACAACTCTTTTGGTTGCACAGTTTGTAACCATACATTTATCATAAATGAACTTGACTTCATTTCCCTTGTCGCAGATTTGAGATACACTTAAGAGATTGTATTTCAAACCATCCACATAGTGTACATTGTCTATAGAATGATCAACAGATCTCCCTATCATGCCAATACCAAGAATAGAACCCTTCTTTCCACCACCAAATGACACACCACCACCTTGGTGTGCTTCCAATGAGAGAAAGTTTAGAGTGTCTCTAGTCATATGCCTTGAGAATTCACTATCCATGTACCAACACTGACTGCTTCCTCTCTTTTGCACAAGAATCACTTATTAGACTTAGGAACCCACTTCAAATGGAGTTCCCAAAAACTATCAAGAGGCTTAATTAGAAACCTTCATGTCCATGGGGGCAAAGTGTTCATGCTAAAATGGTAACGGGGACCAGGTACCCTTTTCGTTTTCTCATGATTTTTCTTCGATTTAAGAAAATTCTCCTGCCTTTCTTTCACTCCTCTCAATATCTCACACTTTTCTTTCAGATGACCATTTTTACCACAATGGGTACACAATAGGTTGTCAGAGACAGACACATACTTACTATGAGGATTGTAAGGAGGCTCTATCTATCTACATCCTAACCCTTTTTTGCTATTGAACTTTTGATTTGCTAGGTTAGAGAGTATCTTAGATGAATCAGTCCATTTGAGAGAGTAGTTAAACTCTTCTTTGATCTTACCCAGATCCTTCACTAGTTGAGAGTTCATTTCCAAGGAGGTAGCTAACTTAGACTCAGAGGTCTTAAGTTTCTCTTCTAGTTCAACCTCAAAGTTACTGAGTTTACGCTTCCCACCCTTAGAGGTACCAGGTTCCTCATTGGGTTCAAGACTACAGGTCTCAAGGATACCTATTCTAACACTCATTTAAGATATTTGAGAGTTGAGAGCTGAGTTTTCATCCTCAGACAACCTCAACATTTCACTCATTGTCAAATTTTCAGATAATGTTCATCAACTGAGTCAATTAATAGAGCATCAAGTTTTCTCAATCTATTAATGGAAAGAGTATATAGATCATCCTTGAGATAAAAAAGGGTTACCTCATTCAAATACTCCTCATCGTCCGATTTTGCCATTAGTGAGAAAATGGAGTTGTAGACAGTTTCATCATCTTCTACAACCATCATTGAGACATCTTCTGGGATGTCTATCTCTTCTTTAGACTCACTAGATGCATTTCCCCATACTGCAAGATCTTTCTTCACTAGTTGATCAGCATGAGCTTTCCTCTTGGCATGATCTAGGACCTGGTCCCTTCTACGAGGTCTAAAGTCCTGACTTTCCTGCTTCTGGCTGGGACAGTCCCTCATAAAATGACCAGGTTTGCCATATTTATGACAAAGATTATTTGCATTTGCTGGTCGGAGCTTTCTTTTGAAAGCCTCCATGCTTCTTGATGATCTTCTGAAACCTTCTAGTAACATAAGCCATTTCATCATCCTCCTTAGTCACATCATTTTGAGAAATTTTCAGTGCAACTGATTTCTGGTTCAGGTGGCAGACGACGCCAAAACGGGTTCTATGCTCTTCAGGCTCGCCAGGATCAGGAAGAATTTCCTGATGTAGTCACTGGTACGTTACAAATTTTTAACTTAGATACTTATGCTTTGTTAGATCCAGGGGATACTCTTTCCTTCGTAACTCCCTATATAGTAGTCAACTTTGGTGTCAGTCCAGTAACTCTCTCAGAACCCTTCTCAGTCTCTACTCCAGTTGGTGACCTAGTTATATCTAGATGGGTATGCAGAAACTGCCCTGTCACAGTCTCACAGAAAGTTACCTTAGCAGATCTTGTAGACTTAGAAATGCTAGACTTCGATGTCATTCTAGGCATTGATTGGTTACATTCATGTTATGCCTCAGTCGATTGTAGAACTAGGATCGTTCATTTTCAGTTTCCAAACGAACTAATCTTAGAATGAAGGGTAGTAGCTAAGCGCCTATGGGTCGATTCATTTCTTACATTAAGGCTAGAAAGATGATCTCTAACGGTTATCTCTATCATTTAGTTCGGGTTAAGGATTCAAGCTCCAAAACCCCAACTCTTGAGTCAGTTCCCGTAGTTAATGAGTTTTCAGAAGTGTTTCCAGAAAATCTTCCCGGAGTTTCTCCCGGAAAGGAGATTGACTTTGGAAGTGTCTCCTTCTAGATGCCCAACCTATTTTTATTTTGGCTCCAGCTGAGTTTAAGGAATTGAAAGAGGAGTTTAAAGACCTTCTAGATAAGGGCTTCATCAGACCCAATATTTCCCCATGGGGTGCACTAGTGTTGTTCGTGAAAAAGAAAGATGGTTCTCTCAAGATGTGCATTGACTATAGGCAGTTGAACAAAGTCAAAATCAAGAATAAGTACCCTATCCCCAAGATTGCTGAATTGTTCGACCAACTTCAGGCTGCTAGTCATTTCTTAAAGATAAACCTCAGATCCGGTTATCATCAGCTCAGAGTCAGAGATAGTAACATCCCAAAAAACAGCCTTCAAAAACTCAATATGGTCATTATGAATTTATAGTTATGTCATTTGGACTAACCAATGTTCCTGCAACTTTCATGGATTTGATGAACAGAGTGTTCAAGCAGTATTTGGACTTGTTCGTTATCGTCTTTATTGATGATATCCTCATTTACTCTAGGAATGAGGAAGAACATGTGAATAATTTGAGGGTTGTCCTGCAAACTCTCAAAGATCGCCAGTCATTTGCTAAGTTTAGCAAATGTGAGTTTTGGTTACAATTTGTTGTTTTCCTTGGGCATATTGTGTCTAGCAAAGGGATCCAAGTGGATTCCCAGAAAATAGAAGAAGTGAAACAATGGCCCAGACCTACATCTCCTACCGATACCAGAAGTTTCTTGGGTCTAGCGGGTTATTGCAGAAGGTTCGTGGAAAGATTTTCATCCATATCCCCTCCATTGGCTAAGTTGATGCAAAAAAAAGTTAAGTTTTAGTGGTAAGATAATTGTGAGAAAAGCTTCGCATAACTCAAAACTAGGTTGACTACAACTCCTGTTTTGACTCTACCAGAGGGTTCAGATGGTTATGTTATCTATTATGATACATCCAGAGTCAGCCTAGGTTGTGTGTAGATGCAGCGAGGTAAGGTTATAGTTTATGCTTCTAGATAGCTTAAGGTGCATGAGAAGAACTATCCAACTCATGACCTCGAGCTTCCATCAGTGATGTTTGCACTTAAAATTTGGAGACATTACTTGTATGGTGTTCATGTAGATGTGTTTACAGACCATACGAGCCTTTAGTATGTGTTCACCCAGAAAAAGTTGAATCTTTACCGGAGGAGATGGCTTGAGTTTCTCAAGGATTACGATATGAGTGTGCATTACCATCCTGGTAAGGCCAATGTAGTAGTAGATGCTCTTTTAGTCTTTAGTTTGAGTTTTGCTAGATTTAGCTGGGGCATGTCCCAGCACTTCTAGTAAGTTAGAGTCTTATTTCAGACACAGTTAGTTTCAGCTTTAGCATTTGAGTTTGACCTTTCAATTGTTGTTAAGCTCTTAGTTTTTATATATTCAGATAGTTATGGGTATTCCCCATCATTTCATTTCAGTTTATCTTATGATTTAGCTTCCGCACAGTATTTCCTTACTTCAGTTTATTTAGTATGCTTATGATATGCCAGTAGGGTTAGCTTGGGGTCACTCGTGATCCTAGGTCTCGTGTCCGTGTCCTGGGGTAGCTTCGGGGAGTGACAAGATTTTACATGCATGTTATTATTGCTTTACTCAGAGTGCACTTGAAGACCTAGGAGAAATATTTGGAAGAAGCCAAAATAAATAGAAGAAGGGTTTAAGGTTTTAAGAAGTGAACGCGACTATTAAGTGTAGAGATTCTCTATAGAAGGTCTGTCATTGACATAAGTCATCAAGCACATATGTTCTCAAGCATTTTCGACATGTAGGTGAATTTTTTTAAAAAGTCATTCATCTAATAGTTACTATCCCTTCAAAGGCTGAATTGCTAATTATGAAAGTCGGAGTCTCATATTCTCTTTGTGAATAAAGAGTTATCTCAAACATGATAGTAGTAGAAGAAAATATTGACATTAGCATATGTTATAATCTACTTTGAGTCCTTGATTGAATAACGTTATCAAAGACACTTCATCCAATTCTAAGCGTCAACGATTGTTAATCAGTATATAACCCAACTAAAGGAGTTGGGGTAGAATCCCCCTACGTGTTTAAGATTCAATAGGAAAGTGTGAATATGGTCAAATCAGTCATAGGAATAGAAATTATCAAATAAAGACATCTTTCAAATCAGGGGGTGACACGATGTCAAATGGGGGGTTTTGGTTTGAAATTATCAACTATAACAGCAGCAAACAATACGAATTAACAATAATGAGACGGGTTTTTAGGATGTGATTCGATTATAGGCTAATATAGACAAATGGGTAATTGCAACTATTAGAAAATAGCCAAATATTAGTGAGTAAGCTAGACTATAGAGGAGGTAAACTTTCTCTCGAACAATTTACCCTGAATCAAGTCGATTTCTCATGAACATCGACAAGCATACAAAATAAGACCAGCCCACACCTTAGTCCATTCACTCTCTCGAGCTGAATGTGTGGAAAAGGATTTAGGATTCACTCTCTCGAGCTGAACCCATGACAACCCAATACCCATAGACCATCAATCAATAATCTTAGTTTTAGAACCTCTATTTCGAGCAAGCAAAATACACAAGGGTAGAACTGCATTTGCAAGTACAATTATTAAAAATTAAACAACAATTATTGATTGAACTCACTTCTAAATTGCATTTAAGCTAACAATTAGCAATACTCATAAGCTAAATCAACCAATAATCACATAATCACACCCCAAGAATTGGGGTTTTAGCTAGACATAAAAAGATAGAAATTGTTACCAAATTGTGTTCCCATCAACTGGGTAAGATTAATTTCGTCTTTTAAAAGGTCCAATAACCAGAATTATTGATTGAACTCACTTCTAAAATGCATTTAAACTAACAATTAGAAATACCCATAAGCTAAATCAGCCCATAATCACATAATCACACCCCAAGAATTGGGGTTTTAGCTAGACATAAAAAGATAGAAATTGTTACCAAATTGTGTTCGAATTGAGTTTTCATCATCTGGGTAAGATTGATTTCGTCTTTACAAAGGTCCAAATTGAAGAATCTCAAAGACCCACTTCCAATTTCTCAAAAAATGAAAACTTCAGTCCTTCAAAGCTAGATAGTCATATTTGTCAATGAGTGTGCCTACATTATATTATAATATCTCTAGACTTGAAAATATATTTATAGTCGCCAAAAATGTGTTGTGAAGAGTCACTAGGCGAAGTAAGTCGGGCTCTCTGAATGACTTGGTGATCCGCCCTTTGATCATTTTCATTACCCTTCTGCCTTGGCCTTCTGCATCCTCAAGGTCTGTAACTTTGGGAGATCTAACACTGCATCGTGGAACCACTCGGCGTTCCACTTACTGCTCCTTTCTCTCGCCAACTTTGTTCTTTCCTCAAGGCTTGGCACACTGGAACTTTAGGCGGTCAAGAAGCTGTTCGGTGACTTGCCAAGTGGACTTGGCGATCACCAGGCTTGCTTTTCTTCATTCTTTTAGCTTGCTTAGTTCCTTTCTGCAAATTATTGTCCTTGGATTGTTCCTCAATCCATATACCTGGAAATCAAGGAATTTATGTCAGTTATTGGCACAAAATAAGCATTTGAGGACACTAAATCTATACAAATAAGGCCCTAAATGAGTCCAACTCTCAAACTCAACAACACCCCTAACTTAAACTTTTGCTTGTCCTCAAGTAAAACTCAAGTTCAGTAGTTCAAAAAGGATATCTCAAACAGTGCTACACAAGCCTCATTTATGAATGCACATAACAAGACACAACTTACTTCGGCAAGGATCAATTATGTGCTCAAAGATTCAATTTGTGTTTCACCTTTATCAAAGATTCTCAAGTTCACAATACTTGCTTCAAATGTAAGTTCAAGCTCAACAAAGGTACTCAAATGCCCTCACACAAAGAATAATTCCATATTCACACAATTGTTCAACACAATATAGTTCCGGAATCACATACAACTCTCACACTCACAAAGATGAACACACGCATGACTTCACCCATAGGTTTTCCCTTATTTTCCAATCCACATTCACTTCAGCTCACTCAAGATCTAAAAGGTCTTTTCAAGGCTTGTAACGGGACTGAATGTAAATGTATGGTCATTTAGGCTCAGTGGCTGCTATCCTCATGAAATGTGGTATGAACAACACTTTCTTTCCTTTTCTTCAACATTTTCACTCATGCTCAAAATTCACCCCATTATTCACTTCACATGGAATACCGAACACCCATTTCTTTTGCAACTTTCACAACTTTTTCGTTCTTTTTCTTTTTCATTCTTCTTTTCATTTTCTCTTTTTTTTTGTATGGAGGGTTCCATATTTCTAAAAACCATGGATCAAGGGGGACTTCTTTGCACTTCTTGATTTACCTTCTCTTTTCACCACACCCCCAACTTAGGCTTTTGGCCTAAGTTTGCTATTCAAACAAACTACACTTCATGAGGATTATGGGTGAATGGATAGAGAGGGGTTACAATTTCATCAAGTTTCTTCCAAGAAAAGGCTAAGGCTCAAAGGGTGTTCAAGCAAAGCTCACACACTCACAAGGTTGGCCACAAAAGAGGTATAATGCCAAATTGTTTCACTCTTTAAAATTGTTGCCTAAGATCATTTCAAGATAAATGGTTCACGGTAAGCTCATCACACAAGACATTGACACCAATATCAAACAAGACTCCACTACTTTTGCTAGTGTGCAATGTTCATCACAAGAGACCTCAATTCGATAATCGGCTAGTCACAACGAGATGAAAAAAGGTTCACATATTGTCTATGCAACTTCATTTGGCCTCATCGTAGCCGCACATTCATTTTTGTTCGATTAAGAGCACTTTCAAGTCATCGGTATTGATCATGACCGACACTCAAATTTGCATAAGAACAGCCACATTCAAACACAATCAAGAGGTGGCATTTTTTTAGGAGGGTCACAAACCATTTGCATTCAAAATACGGAGCCACAAGCTCAAACATCCACAAAACAGTGTCTAAACACAATACAAACACAAAAACCCAATATATACAAAAAAAAGATAAACACAAGAGGTAGGTATGGAAATACCTCACCCACCACAAACAAAACACATTTTTTCCTCAAATGCAATAAAAACACTAAAAATCAATGAAAGTGACACAGAGGGAGGTAAAGAAAATCATGTCTACATAGTCGCTCCATCTGTCGGTGTATTAGTGCCCGTGTCACATCAGCACTGCTAACACTACTAGGGTAAGCCATGGGTGTCTGCCAAAGAGATCTGCACAGTTGAATCTACCATGGCCTCCTCAATCCCTGTAAGGCCTCATAAGAAGCCTCCTCATCAAAACCAACTTATTCCTCATCGGTCTCAGCCTCAGACTTGGCAGCAGCTACCTCCTCAGTTTGAACCTCATCTCCGGTGGTTGCCAGAGGCACATCTGGATCAACTGGAATATCGGGGATCTCCACACTCCCAAAAACCATCGATATGTCGGTGGACTTCAGCTAGTCCACATCCTTCCTCAGCTCAGCATTAACAGCCTAAAGTCGTCACCTCCTCAATGGACTATTGGTCGTGCTCGCACACCGCTATCCTTGCCGTAAGGGCATCAATAGTCAAACTCAGGGGTGTCACAACATCAGTGAGGGCCCTCTCGATCATGCCAGGAATGGTGGCCTCAAGCCTAGAGGTGCGCCTATCAACAAAATGGGCTACCTGCCCCATCCGTAGTAATGCAACATAGGTGAGTGGCGGTCGGGAAGTAGCAGCAGCAGAGACACCAGACCTAGGAGGCAGGGGAGCCGTAGAGGAACTAGGAGTAACAAAAGTCACAACACTAGATATACCTGAAAGCACATGGGTAAGAGTAGGAAATACTGCCTCTGCAGGTAATGTGTCAGTAACAACAATTGGGGAGGTGTCCACCGAGGTTGCCTTTTTCTTTTGCACCTCATCCTTCAAGTATTCAGCCTCAATCCGCCTAATATCGGTAGAAGATGTGAGAATAACTTCCACATCCTTCTTCTCATCTCGAGGCACCCGAGCCCGTCTGCACAACTTAGTGATCAACTCCAGAAAAGGAAGAGAGGTTTGGCGCTGCTTGACCCTCATGTCCATCTCTTGTTTAATGATCTACCCAAATTTATGCGTTCTTGTGCAATGATCGATCCAAGACAAGCCTCATTTGTGTGGCGGAGGATGGGCTCATTCTGGGATCGCATGATAGTGCTGCTGATAAAGCCAAACCAGTACATCGCTGCTACGTTGAGGTCCTTCTTCTCGATGGGAGCTCCTGCCTCTATCCACCTCGGGGTGGTATCATAAATCAGAGGAGCTAACCAGCTTTTCATGTTCTCCAAGGAATTAGTCTTGATCTTGTACTGGTAATCGTCTTCAATGTTGTTGCTGCATTCCAAGACATCATTTATGTTAGTACTGTCATACAACACTTTCTTGCCCCTAACAACCACATAATCAACCGGCTTGAATTTAGCAGCCTGCTTCTTCCTTTGTGGCACTAGCTCTCTGTAGGCGGTGTAGAATTCTAGGACTCAATTTGGAACATAAGGGCCACGGGGTCGAGTGAATAGCTGGAACTTGTGAGACCTCAAACAACTTATGATCTTCGGATATCTGTCTATGACTCCATCAATAGACAACATCTTATCTTTAATGATGGTCCTCAATCCCTCAGTCTTTAGTCTGTTCATAGATCGGGGAGGAGGACCCTGTGCAGCTCGTGCTAGAACCACAGCCTTTGCCGGAGCAAGAAGAGTAGTGGTAGCTTGGGAAATCTTGATCCTAGATGGATCGTTCAACCTTTTGGATCGCAGATCCGCTCTTTGGGTTGATAGTAGCTCATCTTCAGGATAAGAAGTTGCACCTGATGGTCCTGGTGCTCACCCTCACTCTCAGAAGTGGTGAGGTAAGTGGCATAGACTCCGTCACTGTCGAAGCTGACCACCGGCGACGCAGGAGCAGGTGCCTTGCCATTCCTTTTTCCCTTCCCACTTGTGGTGGGAAGTTTGGTAGCCTTTTCCCTGGATGCAGCTGCATCCTCATTAATTGTGATTCCCATAGCCCTCTTGCGAGGCGGAATGTCTCTACCTGCCACTTTTGGTCTAGCCATATCTACAAAAACATCGTAGAAAGTTAGAAACATTTCAAGAAAAATCATAGAAATCATATTGCAGACAGACTCTCCGAACCGATTGGCGAGTCGACTAATCACTTTGGTGAGCCAAATCGAGCTCCCCAAAAGGATTAGCTCAAAAATTCCCACAAAAATTGGCATGTTGGCGATGGGAGGGGTCTTTTGGCGAATCGCCGACAGCTTTCGACGAGCACAGACAAGCCCACCGAAAGTTACAGTGTATTTTAAGTGTTAGGGGAGCAGAAATGGTGATCAAAAAAGACTTCCGGCAAGTCGCCGAGTGCACTCGGTGAACTCAGGCTTCTTGCCAAAAGTTACAGAACCAAAACTCAACATTCGCATGAAATCAAAGGCGATCAAAGGGGATTCGGCGAACCGTTGAGTGGTTCGGCGAGCTCGACCCAGCTTGCCAAACTGCCCAATGTGCCTACTTTCTACCCCGACTTCCAAAATCAACCCCGCATCCCTCGAAAACAAAATCAAACCATGCACTTATTCAATTAGACTCAGACCCATAAAACCCATGCCAATGGGTACTAAGATTTTCCCCGATTTAACCAAAATTGGCCATTTGACGACTTAAGCCCTTAAGACTGACGTCAAACGCTCCATCATCAGGTAAGGTGCATCATTTAGCACAATTATGGGTTACACAGACTTCACCCGACTAGACCCAACAAGATTTCGATCAATTTTAAAGCACGAAACTTGGGAAATTATCAACTTAGGCATTATTGCACGATATCAAAATTAAAATAGGCAAGCAAACATACAGATATGAATTCAGAGAGGCTCAACACACATCACTAAGAACAAAACAATTGCAATTGAGTAAAACCGCTAAATGCAAGTTCGGGGTTCAGAAAACCAACCTTTAATGCCGAATATATAATTTGAAATGCTAGGCAGCAAAGATTTCCAACTCCAAGCACAAGATTGACGTCTAGGAAGCGGTAAAAACACGAAAATGTAGAAAAATATAGTGCGGGTGTGATTGTATGAAGTTAAAAAGTGAGGGAATGTGAAAGAGTTTGATATTTTAAACCTTTGACCTTTTAAAAACCGTCCAATTCTTGCCCTTTAGGCGACATTAATTTTCGTCGCCGAACCACTCAGCGACAAGCGTAGTAGTCACTTACCTCACCGAGTTTTACAGGACCTTCAGTTAATGTGGGGGTCCAAATGATGGACAAAGTCGCGATCGCCAACCAGTTCGGTGATTCGCCGACTTGTCCACGGGCTCGCCGAGTTTTACAGACTCCAACTTCATAATTTCTTGAGTCCAACGACGGTCCAAGTCGGGCTCGTCGACCTCTTCTACGAGTCACTGATTGGACATTTTGCTCGCCAACCTTCACTTTTCAAACACATTCTACACTTCAACCTGCACAATCAACACACGATTATTTCAAAAACAAAAAAGAAAGCAATAAAACTTGGGTTGCCTCCCATGAAGCTCCTTAGTTAATGTCATGGCACGACGCAAGTCCCCACTCAAACTTCACTCCTAGGTAGAGATGAGACAACACATGACCCATTTGGGTCTCCAGTAGCTGAATAGATATGGAATGGGAAGCAGTCATTTGATTCATTAGTGAGACATTCTCTTTTATCTCTTTCAACACTCTGTCATGTTCTTCGACTTTGTGGAGAATGAGTGAGAGTATCTCTTCTACTTGTTCACCCTCGTACTCATTGGACTTTCTACGCTCATGAGGGGGAATGTACCTATCTTTCTTTTGGTACGGTACTTCCAATTCCATGATCTTTCTGGCCAAGAGATCCAGTTGAGTCAATAGTGTGGCCAAGACCTGGTCCTTCTCTGTCCCATTGTTGGTCTTGGCCATGTGATCAAAGAGTTGGGCTGCTATTGCATAGGGTAGTCGTGTGAGACCACCTGGAGAAATTTGGTCAGCCACTCCTCTATTCTCAGGACCAAGACCTCTATAGAAGCAATCCAGTAGCATCTTATCTGGGATTCCATGAGTTGGGCATTGCAGCAATAGTGTCTTAAATCTCAGCCACAACTCATGGATTGACTCACCTTCTAATTACCTTAAACTTAGGATGTTATACCTAAGAATCATCATTTTTGAAAAAGGGAGCTCCACGTGGTTACCGTTGCTACAAGACATGCTCATTTCTTCTGTTCTAAACAAGAAACATACAAACCAAAACTAAAAGTAAGTAGATTCAACAATGACTAAAAAGAACAAAATTCAACTTTACCAAAAGAATCTTAAACAACACCACTCCTCGGTAGCGGTGCCATTTTGATTGAATAACGTTATCAAAGACACTTGATCCAATTCTAAGCGTCAACGATCATTAATCAGTATATAACCCAACTAAATGAGTTGGGGTCGAAACCCACAGGGAGCGGTACGTGTTTAAGATTCAATAGGAAAGTGTAAATATGGTCAAATCAATCATAGGAATAGAAATTATCAAATAAAGACATCTTTCAAATCAAGGGGTGACACGATGTCAAATGGGGGGTTTTGGTTTGAAATTATCAACTATAACAGCAGCAAACAATACGAATTAACAATAATGAGACGGGCTTTTGGGATGTGATTCGATTATAGGCTAATATAGACAAATGGGTAATTGCAACTATTAGAAAATAGTCAAATATTAGTGAGTAAGCTAGACTATAGAGGAGGTAAACTTTCTCTCGAACAATTTACCCTGAATCAAGTCGATTTCTCATGAACATCGACAAGCATACAAAATAAGACCAGCCCACACCTTAGTCCATTCACTCTCTCGAGCTGAATGTGTGGAAAAGGATTTAGGATTCACTCTCTCGAGCTGAACCCATGACAACCCAATACCCATAGACCATCAATCAATAATCTTAGTTTTAGAACCTCTATTTCGAGCAAGCAAAATACACAAGGGTAGAACTGCATTTGCAAGTACAATGCATTAAACAAATCCTAACTATCGTTGTTGTTAATATAATCAGTTTGCTATATCTTTCTACATTTTCTTGTGTATCAATTGTTATCTTTTCTATGTTTTAATACAAATGCTAAATTTTAACAAGTATAAAGATGATTTTTGGATAAGTAATGTCTGATACTTGATTGATGAATGCTAATGTCGTCATTCGGTTGTTTGCTTGATGAAAATTGTATGTAGTTCTATAGTAATGACTTGGTTTTCGGAGGAGTGTTGTGCTTTAGCTTTGAATTTTAGTAGGCCTAATTTAGGAGACGAGTTCTCTTTATTTTTGTTGTATTATATATTGAAAACACTTTTAACTTACTTTTGTCATAGATTTAATTTTCAATGCTTAATTATTCTTGCTTCGAGTTCATTCAGATGTGAAAAAGTTGAAAATAGTTTTGATGTTGCTTATATTGAAAATAAGGCCAAAATGGTTGGATTCATCAAGTATTTTTAGTTAACCTTTAGGAGTGATTACTTTGTTAATTGAATTTCTTTTCTAACAATGTCTTTTTTTGTTTGCATTGTTGTTTTTCGTCTTTGTAGGTTATCAAACATCTTTCGAGATGTGAGTGTCACGCCCTAAGCTACCCCCAAGACGCGGACACGGGACCTAGGACCACAAGTGATCCCAAGCTAACCCTGCTGGCATTATCATGAGCATACTAAAGATAATAATAACTGATGCGGAAGCTAAATCATAAAGTAAGTCTGAAATGATGGGGGAATACCCATATACTATATCTGAGATATATGAAAACTGATGAGTTTAATACAAAGAAGATATTAACTAAACACTAAGCTCAATCTAACTATGTCTGAAATAAGCCTCTAAACTGACTAGAAATGTTGGGACATGCCCCAACTAGATCTAGCAAAACTAAAACTAAAGACTAAAAGCGATAAAGATAAACATGTCACTAGTCCTCGAAGAATGAGGACTCACCACTGATGCTGCTGAACTGAAGATCGGGAATCGATCTAAGCGTGATCTAGATGCTGAGAACCTGAACCTACATCACGAGAAGATGTAGCGCACGTATGCGTCAGTACTTGGAAGGTACTGAGCATGCTGGATAGAATAAAGTTGAAATAACATATAACTGAACAAAGCAATAAAGCAATGAAATAATCTGAACATGATATAGATACTGAAAATACTGAATACTGAGCTAACTGATGCAATGACCAAATTTATAACATGCTGAGACTGAATACTGACTGTACTGAAATATGGTCAATGCAATAGAGTCTGACTGAACTGTGGGAGCTACTAATAACCGACACCACATGATCTAAATGTGGAGTCCGAGGTATACGCCCCATCGAGAGGACCCAATATACCCTGCCAGAGGTATAGAGGCATGCTGGCGTGATCACTAAACTGATGTTGCCCACAGAGGGGACTTACACCTACGTGGCTCGTAGTTCTGGGACTATATGGGTACGCTGAAACCCTAGTCCAACTCGGTATTATGCTACTCCCAATGAATTAAGTAGTTAACTGGTTATGACTGAATTTCTGTAAATACTGGATAGCTCGAAACTGAACATGCAAACTGAGAATGCAACAATTAATCTGATAATGATGCATTCATAAACTGAGGCATGTATAGTGCTGTCGGAGTGATCGATGGATTGGACTGACGGGCCGGGCCGTCAATCAATTGACGGACCGTCGATTGGGTCCGTAGGTCGAGTCTGCCCGACAGGGCTTCACTAAAACGAGCATAACTTATTACTCAGAGGTCAGAATTTAGCAAACTCGGTGGCGTTGGAAAGATAATTCAATTTATCTATCATACCATTGGTAATGGGACACACAATTCCTTTTGGGTTAAAAGGTATGACCAACTGAAGTTGACCCATCAATAATTTTCAGCTAACTAGCTGCTAACCCTCATCTACGGTCAGACCTACGAACCGTAGATCAAATGATGGTCCGTGCTGGTCGACCATAGTTTGTG
>NW_006239314.1:15181-16773 GCF_000226075.1 Solanum tuberosum | reverse complement strand
GACAAAGGAACCCCATGCAACCTCACAATCTCATTAATGTAAAGCTTGGCGTAATCCTCCGCCGAATTTGTAGTCTTGACCGCCAAAAATCGAGAAGACTTGGTAACCCTATCAACAATCACCCAAATGGAGTCATGCTGTTTGCGAGTACGAGGTAAACCTGTGATGAAGTCCATGTTGATCACTTCCCACTTCTAAGTAGGAATGTTAATCTCTTGAGTCATACCTCCTGGTTTCTGATGTTCTACCTTAACTTGCTGGCAATTGGGGCACTTAGCCACAAAATCTGCTATATCTCTTTTCATACCATTCCACCAATAGACTTCCCGCAGATCGCGGTACATCTTAGTGGCGCCTGGATGGATAGAATATCTGGAGTTATGGGCCTCTGCAAGAATATGTTGTCTCAACTCGCCCACATTAGGAACACATAATCGACCCTGGTAGCGAAGCACGCCATCTCCCCCTTGGGAGATAAACCTCAACTCTCTGTTGATGGACTGCACCGTTGAGTTCAAGTAATATCGGATCGCTGTCTTGATTCCTCTTAACTTTCACTACCAAAGAAGATTCTGATCTATTCTGGACTATCACACCACCATCTGATGTGTTAGTAAGACTAACTACTAAGAAAGAACATCTTTTTCTACTTCCTTCCTTTTTTTCCTCAATATGTGCTACACCACCCTCTAGATTCACCTCTTTCTGGCTTTAAGGTTAGAGATAATCAACATACAGGTACTGAGCTACTACCCTTCTATTCTAAGACTGACTCGTTTGGAAATTAGAACTGAACAACCCGAATTCTACAATCGACTGAGGCATGACAGAACTGTAACCAATACATGCCTAGAATGACATCGAAGTCTACCATTTCTAACTCTACAAGATCTGCTGAGGTGAGTTTCTGAGAGACTGTGACAGGGTAATTTCTGTATACCTGTCTAGCTATAACTAGGCCACCAACTGGGGTAGAGACTAAGAAGGGTTCTGAAGGAGTTTCTAGACTTACTTCTAAGATTACTGCTATAAAGGGACTTACAAAAGAAAAAGTAGCCCATGTTGTCTTTCCACTGAGTGAATCATATGTGAGCCACATCCCTAAGCTGGTAGGATGCTAACTCAACCCTACCATTACCAGTCACTTGCATCACTCCAAAGATTTTCTTAACATTATCAATGAAGTTCTGTAGGTCCTTACCAACTTGTGACCCTAAAACTCAAGGGGATTCATCCTTCAAAAGAATCTCGAAAACTAGCTGCCACTAATCCACCATTTCTATTAGTAGGAACTGGAACCTGCTGATTGTTCTGATTATTCATACTTTGAGCGAAAGGTTGAATAGTGTTTTGAAACTCTGCATTCGAAACTCCCTGATCTGGGACTAGAGGAACTGTGTTAGCATTCCTGGCATTCGCATTCCTAGTGTTAGCTCTACGGGGAGGCATGATCACTGAAATGTGGAACGTCGAGTTAGAATAGAATTAGATCATACCTTACGCACGATAAGAATATCAAGAAAGTGAAGTTTTCCTAAATCAGTTTGTAGCCTCTCTCTCATAAAATGTGGTGCACTTCACACCCATGAAAA
>NW_006239314.1:5142-14011 GCF_000226075.1 Solanum tuberosum | reverse complement strand
TAGGGACCTAATGGGAGAAAGGAACCCACTAGTGAAATCCCACATACCTGGTGACGAATTCCATGGAGAAATCTTTCGATTTCGGGGCTGGAACTGATGGAACCTTGTTGCGTTCTTGAACTAGGGTTCTTGACCTTTTTCTCCTCTCTTGCTTCTAATTTTCTAAGTTTGATTAATGATTTTGACTTAGGTAAGTTCTAGTTATGTTTCTAGGTTTAAACTGATTAAAACCTCATGATTTAGGGTTTAAAAGACGTATCTTAGGGGCTAAACGAACTAGGAAAAGACCAAAAGACCCCTGAATTAAGTGTTGTCGGAGTGATCGATGGATTGGACTGACGGGCCGGGCCGTCAATCAATCGACGGACCGTCGATTGGGTCCGTAGGTCGAGTCTGCCCGACAGGGCTTCACTAAAACGAGCATAACTTTTTACTCGGAGGTCAGAATTTAGCAAACTCAGTGGCGTTGGAAAGATAATTCAATTATCTATCATACCATTGGTAATGGGACACAGAATTCCTTTTGTGCTAAAAGTTATGACTATCTGAAGTTGACCCATCAATAATTTTCAGCTAACTAGCAGCTAACCCTCATCTACGGTCAGACCTACGGACCGTGGATCGAATGAAGGTCCGTTCTGGTCGACGGTAGTTTGTGTCAGAGGCTGGGTAAGGGATGTCTCGATCCACGAACACAGACCACGGACCGTGGTCTGATCTACGGACCGTGGGTCTGTCCGTGAGTCGGGACTTAGTCGATTTTCTGAGCTGGGTCTGGGAGGGGTTTCAATGTTGAACCACGGACCACCAGAACGGGCCGTGGTCTGACCTACGGTCCGTGGATGGCAACCGTGGGTTGCACCTGAAACTTCTCAAATTCTGCATTTTTGGTCTGTTTCGAATACGGGGTGTTACAGTGAGAGTGATTTTAGATCTGATCATCTACTCTATTCTTTCTCTCCATCTATGCAGAGATAGAGATTCGATGGAGAGCAAGGAATGTGATGGATTAAATTGATCTCCAATAGAGCAGTATCTATGAAAATCAAAGAAACTATTAACTCAAATTCTCCTCGAGGTATGTTATTTAATAATCTTTCTGTTGTAGTATTATGTGCATTGTAGGCAATGAATTCTGTATGTTGTGAAATTTAGTGTAAAAATATGTATTATACATATTCAAATCTTTGGTGTGTACACTTTCCAATAATTTGCGAGAACAAGTAGTAATGTCTGCACTAAAAGGTTCACATGCACAAAAATCTGAAGAGTACTTCGTGACATATTGAATAGTCTAAAATTTTATATATAATAGATTTCAAAAGCAGGAAGCAGCCGGATTCTCTATTTTTTCTTTGGTTTGCCCTCCTTCAAGATATGGCATGTCTTCTTTGAGACTTCTTAACTAATTAGCATAGTGGAAGCAATATTTTTTTATTTGGATTAGAGATGGAAGAGGGGTATAATGAGAATGCCGCATTCGGTGTTGAGGATTTGATGCACAATAACCTTGCAATGAAAAACAGACATATCATTCAAGTTTAATTTTCGTTTGTTGAGGGGTATTTGCACCAAGATTTTAAGGTATCTGCTTTGTTGATTCACAAATATGGGATGCTAAAAATCGCTAGTTCTAGGTTCGCAAATTCTTTAAATTCTCAAAAAGAGAATCCTATTTCAAATCAAGTTGTCACATTTTGGTGAAGAGCTTCAGAACTTCTACTAAGTGCTATAGATTATAAAATATGTATTGATTTTTGGAGTGCAGACGCAGACCGCCTCATGGCTGAAATGTTTGCAGGTAAGTCTATTCTGCCTGATCGTGCTAAAACTGACATTTTCTTTCCACTAAGTAAACTTAATTTTGTCTACAATAATATATGCCCAGATCATTCACATGACTCCCTAATAATGTAAAACACTCATCCATGAATTCAACTTACATTGTTGGGAAAGTTAGAATGACTGGAGTTCAGGTGCTATATTCATTTTTTGTATAAGGTTATATCATATGTTTCAAGTATTTAGTTTGCTTATAATTTAGGACTCTGTATACATCTGTTGATTGTAAATAATAACTTTCTCCTGGTCAATTTTGCTTTATGTTTGATCATTAATGAAGAGCCAATTATAACTAGATCAAAAGCTAATTTATGCGTGTAGAAGGTGAATTTGACTCTGTACTGCTGCTACTAAACTATGGTGCTGCTTTCATTTGGTAGTTTTGCCCTTTTTTTAAGAGATGAAACAATGTAGTATTTGTGTTGAATTTGATTGTCTAATTGAATCTTTATGTGGCCCTTTTCTGTAGTATGGGAATTCAGAGTGTAGTCAATGAGAAAGCTGGCAGATCAGCAGGACTACACAATGGTATGTGCTAAGACAAAAACAGACTCACGATCGCACATTGGACTGCTGACACTTATGCAACAATGGTTGCTGCTTCTATTGTATTTCGTGGAACTGATCATACCTATTCTCATAGACTTCTCAATAAATCCAAACAGGTACTAATCCTTGTTTATTTCTACCAGATATTGTAGGAGTTGTTCTCCGTTGTGGCCCTTCAAAATATGCAAGCCGCACTCAAAATAGGTGTCGCGAGGTTACTATTTCTGATGATCAATAAGTACAACTTTCTGTGTTATACGTTGGTATTTATGTTTTCAGATTTTGACACAATCTTATTATAGACTCAAGAAAAAATAGTGTTCGTGTATTCCTCATGCTTTCAGACAAAACCAATTTCTTCTTACTTTATGGGACGACTTCGGGGAAATTTAAGGAGCTGAATTGGAAGCTCAAATGGGAAAGGGTAAAGAGTTCTTGTAATCCTTGCAAGGAACATTGGAATCTCTGGTTATCGAGGTATGCGCGAATTACATTGTTTTACTGAAATCTCAATTTTTTATTGACAGTAGCATATGTTATCATCTGCTTTGAGTCCTAAGTGTTAGAAATTCACAAGTTAATCTTTCACTAGAGAAAGTTCAGTTATTTCATTCTCAGATGTTCATCACCATAGCGATATCTCAATTGAACCACCCACGCCAATCAGGAAGCTGTGAAAGGTTACCAGTATGCAACTTTTCCAAGTTTTTGAGCTACCTCAATGATCATACTTTGAGTCAAATGGATATGCTGCACTCAGTTAGGTATGTTGTGGTACATTTTCATCCAAATAAATGTTCAATATTAAGATAAATTTTTGCTATAAAATTCTGGAATTAATGTAGTAACTTCTGCTTCAGTTGTTAGTTGTACTCATCCTGCAATGACTACATATAATTTAATGATACCTCTGACGTTGTTATCGCCTCTGCAAGACATGCATCTTTTCAATCAACGATTTGTACAATATTAAGATTTAGAGACAACATTTTAATATTAAGATGTTATTTAAAATTAAGACGTCTTAGTTTTAATGAAAATAAATGAGGACTTAACTAGTAAAAAAAGCACACACACACATGGTTGAATGTGTGTAGAATTCTTACGTGATTCAAATATGGCCATGGTTGAATGTTTTGTAGAATTCTTACGTGATTGAGAACCAGTGGCGGACCCAAAATTTTCGTTCAGGGGGTTCGAAAAATAAAAGTATAAACATGTAAATAAGCCTTTAGAAATGGGACTCTTGAATTCTTTTGAGTTTAAAATCACACTTTTAGCACTTTTTTAAAAAATAAATAAAAAAATAACTAAAAAAACAAAACTGAAAGTAAAAAATAAAAAAATAAAATGTTATCACAAGGATTCGAACTGGTGATATGAAGCTTAATTTCAGGGGGACTTGCCACTGAACTATCAGTTTTTCCTTATCATTGATGGGGTTCAAATTATATATATCTACAGAAAATTGACCTTATATATACAATGTAATTTTTTGTCAAGGGATTCGGGAGAATCCCTTGGAACCCACGTGGGTCCGCCCCTGTTAAGGGCCCGTTCGAAAACCCAGGTAATTAGATTTGGTGTAATTACACTCTCTGACTTGTTTGATTGGTCTGGTAATTACTTGGTCAACAAGTAATTAGGTACAATTGGCAGGAAATAATTACTCTCTCCAATTCCAAGGGAGGTTTTGTGAATTGTTGATAATTACATAGTGTAATTACAACTTGGTTACTTTTTAATTTCTATCTTTATTTTTTCTTTTTAATTTATTTTTTATGTCTAAATGCTTTTTTTATTTTTATTATTCTAAAAAAATATCTTTTATGTTTTATATTTCATTTCCTTCTCATTCTCAACCTTTATTTTATGTGATTCCATGCAATTTTTCGTATTATCTATTTTTTAATGTCATGCTTATTTTTTTTATCGGCATAATTTTGATAGTATTCGAATTTTTAAATTAAAGTAGAATTCAATGTTGAGTAAGGTTACAGAGTTACATTTTCCTTTTCTTTTAAATGATATTTATGTATGTTATGTTGAAATTTGACATAAGACTAATTTGTTTTGAATGTAAAACTTATGTTATATATGTTTTTAATTTCATTTGTTTTAGTAATATTGACTTAAGACTTCACATTGCAAGTCATTTATTTTTTTATTAAACTTGATAGACTGTTTTATTGCCAAAATTTTAATAATTTACGACATTTTAATTATAATACTTTGTTTTTCAAATATGCATTTCATGATGTTCATAGAAATTTTGTATTTTTAGTTATTATGATTAATGCAATTGAAAATACTAATTTGAAAAATATAAATTAATTACTTTTTCATAAAATTAGTTAAGAACATATGCTTATTAATTAATATATTTTTAAGAGACAGTATAGATCTTAAATATTTAATGTAATATCATTTATAAATTTTCTTATTTATCTAATATAAATTTTAAATAATTAATTTTTATTTTTAAAATTTAATATAATCTTATAATTATATTGTGACAAACAAACAAATCATTATACTACTAGATTGTGTAAATTACTAAATAATAATCACACCAATTTCAATTATATGACTTTCCAAACAAACACTAAATTTAGAACCTAGTTATTAATACTTGAAATTGTCTTTATATAGCATTCTTCAATCATTTAGCGGGAAACGATCGCTTTTATTTTTCAGCAAAATCAAATAACTTTACCATATACTTATGGCGGGTAAATCAGAACAAAAAACTGTCATTTTAGACAAGCAGAGACCAGCTAACGTGGCTCAAAAGCTGATGAAGCAGCACCTCATATTGGCTGATCCGGAGGCGGAGTTAGCAAATGTCCGCCCACGAATTCGGCGAGCACGGCGGCGTTAACATCCATCGAAGCCTCCATCACCTTCACCGTCATGGAGCCGGAGAATTGAGCCGCTTTAGCTGAAAAATTCTTAATAAATTACCATGTTTATATATTGGAAAGCAAAATATACAAATGTAGTTCTGAAAAATTCTTAATGTATAAATACTGAATTTGTATATGCCTAACCTATTTGTATATTCACAAGCGAAATATAGAAACGGGCAGAAATATACAAACCGCGGCCTCCATAGCAAACAAAACTATAGCTATGAAGCACAATTATCGAAACTATAGTTATAAAGTCTTATTATGTCTATTATATTTGTTATTTCTAAAACTTTCTCATTTTAATCCCCTCCCAATCTTTGCATTCTTTGGCTAGCTCTAAGTAAAAATGTCAGCCAAGTAATGAGCACATGGGTTGGACCACCTTACAATTTAAGTTGTCATTTAATTTCTAGCTACTCTTTCTATTTAAACAGTAAAAACATATCATAAGCTTCAATTGCAGTCTACAAAATTAATATTATTATAGCTAGTGATATGCAAAAATCAATTCATGAAGATGAACATGCTGAAACAGAAATTGTGTATGGAGCTGAAGAATACTATCGTAGTATTACAAATCTCTTGCAAGACTCTGGATTTCCAAAAGTTGTGCTACCACTTAAATACCTTGAAGAATTTGGCTATGTTCGCAAGACTGGATTCCCTGGATGAAACAAAAGGGCCCCGACCATTATTTTACTTTAATTAAAATGATTGTCAGTTACGCGACTGAGATCACTGCATATGTCGAGAAAGGTATATATATAGATTTCTGCTAAAATCTGCTTATTTTTAGACTATATATATTTTTAGAATATTTTTTTTGAAAAAGAAGAATTTTGTGTCTGGTTAATTTATTTGAATTTTTTTTTTTTGATAAGCAAATTATGTTTGGCTAATTTTTTGTTAAAAGAGTGCTTCTGAGAGTGAAATTGTAAAAAATAATAAGTATCAGTTTGTCACGATCCAAAACGAGTCGTGAGTGGCACCCACACTTAACCTCCTAAGTGGGCAAACCAAGAAATCCAAACCCCAACATATATAAAAAATTCAACTACGAATAACAACAATAATGCGGAAGCTCAAAACTTATTAAAGTAACCAATCAAATAAACCTCTAAAGTCTAACACTTATTATCCCCAAAATCTGAAAGTCATCACAACAAGGGCATCTAATCTTCAAATACTAAGTCTAAGAGTATTAAAGACACCAAAATAAATGAATAAAATAGTTTATGTCCGAAAACTAAGGACATCATGCCATGACCAAGAGAATCCAACACGAGCTAGAATGAATAGCTCACCCTGGAACCTGATGTGCTGGAGAATAGCTAGAGCTGAGGGCGAGTCGAGGACACTGATACACTCGCTGCACTCCACAAAAAGAAAACAAAGAAAAACACAAGTAGGGCTCAGTACAGGGCAACATGTACTGAGTAGATATCATCGGCCAACCCAAAATAGAAACTAATATGTAATGAATAATAGTATAAAATCAACTATGACATTTAGCAGGTGGTAAGCAGTGACACTCCGATCCAATTATATGGTGTCGGAACGTGACACTCCGATCCAATAATACCGTGTCGGAACATGACGCTCTGATCCAATAATATCATTAATTTATCATTTATTATCACAACTTTTCAAATAATTAACAATATTTCATCAAGCCTTCTTTATTCAAGGCATCATTTCGATAGAGAGGGTTCAAGATTATAAATTCCACGATCTTAGAATTTCAAACCAATCACAAACAACACAACCAAGCTACACAATCAAGTACATAGAGAACTTCACAATATCATTCAATGCATATCAATCACTATTAAGAGTCTATCTATCAAATAAAATAAGCCATAACCTACCTCCACCGAAGAACCGAAGTCAGACAAGCTACTTCTCCAATGCTTTTCCTTTCCTCAATGCCTCCGAACGTTTCCAATCTACCAAGTGTACATAATTTGTAAGTTAACGAGTGTCTAGGGACCCATGCTACTATGTGTCTCGCCTAGACCCAAAACTCACCCAATTCTATAATCAATTTCCTAAAGTTCAAACCTAAGGGTAAGTCTTAATTCCTCCAATTTGCATAACCTTAATGGTATTCAAATAATATACTACACTTAACATTTCAAAACTTGATTCAAAATATGATAACTAAAAATTACGTACAGTCTCCAGGCCTTTACTTTCGTGCAACTCTATTCAATCTATGTAATATAAATATATAATTGTAATAACTTAGTTCACTGCAAAGCATTAATTGGTCATTAAGAGGTCATACCATAATTCCCAACTTAACCCACGTGAATGCCTAACAAGTTTTCAACGGCCAATCTATATATATATATATATAAAGGTGGAACATAAGTCCGCTGATGTGCCATGCCTCATTGATCAGGAAATGAATTTATATATTTTCTCAGATTTTGTTGATTTTCTTAGCATTTTTTCTTCATTTTTATTACAAAGAATTAAAAAAATAAAATAAAAATGCACAAGATAAATGATACTGCCGTTTTAAAACGTCTATAAACGTGGTCATATTAAAAGTCAATTTCTAATTAATTTCTTACCTTTTAATTATACTTTAATGCTATTTCAAGTCCATAAAAACTACCACTGAAAGCTTCATTTTACTTTATTTTTGTTTTACTTTCCTCCTCTCCCTTCTTTTAGTCATTTTCCTTACTCATTTAAATATTATTTTTCTTCTGTAACTCCTTTCACATGGCTTTTTAAATAATTATTATTCATCCTTCATTTGTTTATATTTTTATTTGTAATGTAAAGATTTTATAAAAATATGCTAACATAAATTTTGTTTTTTATTTCAGGTTCTATAAGTAGAGATTTATGATTTCAAATTTGGACAACCTTTAAAAAAAACAGATGATATTATAGAAAAAGGTAAGATGGAGATGTTCCATATTTAAATTGCATAAATATGTGTACTTAATTACATGAAAAATATATTTTCTAAATATGTATCTAGGTGGGATTTTTCATGATATGTATCCAGAATTAAATGTCAAAGGTATGATTTCTTTGTATTTTCTTGTATAATATGTGACATTTCTCTATGACCTTTATTTATATTTATATTTTTTCTTTCATTTAAACTAATTATTTTACTGTAAAAAAGAATTATTTAATTTATTACAAATTTATATATAATAATAAAGTTGAATATAAAAACGGTGATGTGACCCTCTCTAAGAGTTTCAATCCAATTTATCTTTTCTTTGCATTTTTTCTAATTTTAAAATACTAAAAAATTCACCTAAAAAATAAAAAATCATTAAAAATAATCATATTTATTTATATTTTAATCAATAGCCATATTTAATTTATTTTATCATTAAAGCTATTATTCTCTTTTCCTATAATATTTCTCAAATTCTCATCAATTATTACAAATTTTTCCATATGATCTAAAAAGAATCCCAACAAACTATTCACGATAGTTAAATTTTGTTGATTTTTATTTATTTATTTTATAGTTTTTTCCTTTCTTTGCTCTTTTTTTACTTTTCTTTTTATTTATTCAATTCAAAAAAATA
>NW_006239314.1:0-3076 GCF_000226075.1 Solanum tuberosum | reverse complement strand
TTTTTTCTTTAAAGATTCCTCAATTTTGTTTATATAAGCTCATTATTTTTTATTTCATGAAACCCCTACTTGAGATTATCTTTTTTATTTCATATTTGAAATAGTGTTTTCCTTAATTTTTCTTAAAGTCTTTCTCGCATAACTACTAAAACATAAGTTAAAGAGCAAAAGAGGCACCTATACATTTCTTATTTCAAGTTAAATAACAAACATTGAAGAAGAGTATTAACTACTACAAAAACTACACAACACCATATTTTTACTTCAATTTGCTGGATTTTCATTTCATGAAAAGTTTTATTTTTAAAACATAGAAAGTGTAATTCAATTTTATTTTGTTATGTACTCTTCAATTCCATGATATTCACCTTCTTGTAGTATGTCAATTTCTTTTTTAGTTTGGGGGGAGGGGGTGTGGGGGGGCTATAAAGTAAGATAATTTTACTTAATTAATTTTAATATATATCTTGAAGAAAATATAGTTCTTTGACCCAGTTTTTTGGTTATATAAATTTCTTTTGATTGAAAAAAAAATATCAGTGCGAAGTCTTCATAATTATGTAAAACACGATTGGAAATAAAATAAAAAATAAATAAAGGGAGTATGTAATGTAAGAAAGAGAAAAAAGTATTGAAAAAATTAAAACAAGTTCTTTATTATCTATGAAGTGACCAATATTATTATTACATTTTGATTATCCAAATGTCACCTTCATGTCTATAATAGAATTAGCTAGGCAATCCAACTATACTTAACAATTTAAATTAAATATAATTTACGAATGCTCATTTTTACGTTTTAGACATTACAATTTCTATATTTTATCAAATTATTTTCATACATCTTATACAATCTATTTCAATTATCATATAATTATCGGTTGATTTAGTCTTTTTTAAAATTACACAAAATGATCGGTTTGTTTTTATTTTATATTCTAAACTCTACTTTTTAAATTTGTATACGTCATAATTTCCGACATAAAAATACAATTATCTTCACTTTTGTTATGGATGGAGTGAATGGACCATGTTCTTCTTTTTTTCTCACGTACTTTTATTAATGAGCTTTATTTATCTTGAAGTTGATTATATGACATTAATCAATTTATGTTTAACAAAAACTGAAAAAGTACCTTTTCTTCCTTTATGTAACAGTATATTTTATTTGTTAGAAATTAGTTCAATGTGAATAATAAAAATGAATTCAAATTTAAATTTTTATCTATTTAATTGAATTTGAACTAAAAACTCTTTTATATTCAAATAATATGAAATGGTTAATTTATATTTTTGATATAATATTTTACGACCGCGCGTAGCGTGGCTGAGTTACCTAGTTCTTTAATAAAATTACAATAACCAAAAACAGCCAAACCTATATTATCTAACCACTGAACAATCCGTGTAACCTCCATTCTTCTTAAATCACCAAATACTAACAATTTCCTACACCTTATATTATTTTATAAACAATAGGTTTCAACTCTTGGCCAATAACTATGCCTGCCCTAATTGTTCATTACCATTTGTTAACAATAAATTAAGAGGAATCCTATTCGGTCCCCAAATCTGTAACAAATGGTACTTAAATTCGTCCTGAACCATCGTATAACAATAATAAAATTAATTTGAACAAGAGTTGGGATATTTGGACGAAAACTCTTACCCGTAGGACTTGCAGCCGCCCCTTCCAATTTTTCTTTCTTCACGACCTTTCACCTGTTTTGAGGGACATTGTGAGCACCACTAATGGTGCGGTGAGATTGATAGAGAGCACTACTGAGGGTGCTATCATTGCAGATTTGGGCACTACTGAGGGTGCCACCACCACTGTTGCAGCAGGCTCCGGGAAATCGGACCCCCCTGCTTGTTGATTTATTATATGACTAATTATAAAAGTGACAAAAATGACCCACTATTAATTTTAATGTTATTTTTTTTAACCACCAACTAAATAAATTATTAAAATTACCCTATTAATTCTATAGCGATGGTTACGAATAGTCCAAAATATCCATTTAAAACCTATCGAAAGATTTTTTTATGAAATAAAAAGTTATAGTACTCAAAACGACCAAATGGGTCGTGTTTGATTACCGATGGGACATCGTACGGAGTGGCGCTTTCCAGAGGAACGCTGAGAAGTGAGAGGCAGTTCTACTATGGTTAGCCAGGTACATTGCTGCAGATGGCGAGTGTGCGGAATGGGTCGCCGCTCCATGATTGGGCATCCGGAATGCCACATTAAATTTTGTGGCCAAAATAAAATAAAAAAGAAAAAAAAGAAAAAAAGAAGAAGCATGATGGCTTATGAAAAATGATACCTGTCAGATTTTGTGATGTGTGCTAGAGTTTGTAGACTAGGGGTTTGTACCTTGGTCCCTAGCTCGGGGGGTGGTAGGCCCGGGTAATCTGCTGGCGGAGATTCATGAGAGGACTTTCAGGACCTCCACTACTTACCCTTTCCCATGTCTAATTTTTCAATTGTGCAAGGACTCTGGAGTGCCGATCTGGCATTGTGACATGTTAGTCCACCCTACAGGGGAATTGGACATGGGCCTTATTCGGGATGAGGCAAATTTGGCAGCACCTCGCAGAGAGCCCCAGATTGAGGTACCTCTCTTGGGTACCGATCTTGCAGACACAGTGGGGCAGGCACAGGGCGGTGACCCCATTATCCCAGACCACACCGACACTGTCCCGGGCTCCTCTTCTCAGGCAGCTAGTATGGCTCCTAGCTCTTCCCGGTCCACACCACAGTTAAGAGCTACTGTTGTCCCGTTGGCCAGAGTACAGAAGTTAAAGGCTCAAATGGTCACACTGCTGCATCACATCTAGCCGTGGATGCAAAAGTCGATAGCCGAGTCCGAGGCTAGGATGGAGCGCAGGATGGAGGGGATGATGGACCGGAAGGTCCAGGCTGTTAATAAGCGGCTTGATGCCTTTGAGTTGCGAGTCCTCGAGCGATCAGCCCCGACCATAGATCTATCTGCTTTGCAGGCTGACTTAGCTAGCCTCCGGACTGACATTGATGCAATTCTTGTCGCACCTTCAGTTGAGACTCAGGCTGCTC
>NW_006239313.1:556388-559671 GCF_000226075.1 Solanum tuberosum | reverse complement strand
TCCGTCGCTCTTTTAGCGACGCAGTCCGTCGCTTTTCGAAAACCGTCGAGCTAAAAAGCGACGGAAGTGACTGCGTCGCTTTTCCGTCAATTTTGACCAAAAAAGCGATGCAGTCCGTCGCTTTTGGCCGTCTTTTTTTGACAATTTTTTAGTAGTGTGCTACTGTGTATGCCAAGTACCAGGATTAAAGGAGCTCAATTGATTCCTTACGACTCAGAACTCCAAAAGACTTTTAGAAAAATGGTGAATGCACAAGAACTTGAGGCGCAAAGACAAAGGTTGGGACTAGAAGTTGAAGTCGCTGCAAGAGGTGTTCAACAGAACGATGGTAACAACCAACATAGGGTGGTAGATGAGAATAAAGCAGTGGATGGATTGATCCTTCTCCAACGCCAACCAATAGCTCCAAGGGGTAGAGCTCAACATCCAACGCACATGATGTATGATGAAGATGATGCAAATTTGGATGGAGCTGGAGCCACTGAAGCGATAGTGTTACCTGCGCTACCTCCAGGTGTTAAGTTCACAATCACCAGCACTATGATTCAGTTGTTGAACCTGAAAGGTATGTTTAGGGGTGCAGCTAGTGATGATGCAAATCAGCACCTAATGAATTTTGTGGCAATCTGTAAGTCAAAAGAAATTCCTGGAGTCAACCAAACAGCAATGAGTTTGAGGTTGTTCCCACTGTCCCTTACTAGAGAGGCAACAAACTGGTTGAATGAGATGCCAGACGACTCCATCCGAACTTGGACTGAGTTGAAGGAAGCTTTCCTCGAACGATTCTTCCCAAAATCAAAAGAGCTGCAAATGAAGGACGAAATTAGTACACACAAGCAGCTACCAGGAGAGGCAATGCATGATACTTGGTTGTAACGTCCCATATTTTGCATATACTAGTTTTATGTGAGTAGTGAGGGTTTGAAATAGGTTTGACAATATTCGAAAGAGGTTTGAGGCTAAATAGAGTAAGTAAAGTATAATTTGTCATAGTAATCAACCTACTTGCTTAAGCTACTGATTCAGATGTCTTACGTAATTAAGTTACTTACGTACATGTGTAGCTTACGTAGAAAGGATGACATAGGTTCTTAAAGGTAGATTAACTGCTGACCTACTTAAATAAGTGATAAGTAGGTGATGCACCTACTTAGGAAATATGTGGACTGCATTTTAAAAGAAAAGGGCAACTAGGTGATGCAACTACTTAGAGAACTTGTGGCAGAAATTAAGGGAGTGATGTACCTGTTTACTTAAAGTGAGGGACTAGATATTTCTACACATTTCTTAATGTAAAAAACGTCCATAAAGGACCCTTAAGAGAATGAAATTCATTTCATATATCTCTCACTTGTTCTACAACAATTTACTCCCAGAAAAAAACCCTAGAAGCTCCAAAGTGCTGGCCTGCAAGTTCACCATTAAAAATCTGAGAAAACCCTTAATTTTTTCAAGTCCAAGTTGGTGTAACATCTCCCATCTTAAGAAATTCAAGAGTAGGAACTGATTTCACCTTAAGGTAAGGCTACTGCCATATGTTAATTTTTTCATCCCTCTTTTGTGCTTGAATCGGTTAGGGGATTTGGTATGTGAATGAGCTGAGAATTGTTCCTTTTACATGGTGTGAGATTGGGGAATGTTCTGGTTGATTGTGCATGTTGGGACAACCATGGAGATGAGTCCCCTTTAACTCAATTGTTAGCCCATTTGAGCATTTTAAATGTAATGTTAGTTGGATGCTCAAGGGACAGTAGTCGGAAACCGTGAGTTCATATTGCTACTGCCACATTCTGATGTTTAGAAACTGATTTGTGTATAGTAACATAAGGAGGCCAGTGCATAAGTCATGAGAACTTGTTAATGGATAAAACGGTAAATGGTGCAGTAACGTACCATCTAATTGGGCGTTGCATGAGCTTGCTGCCTGCAACCCCTTTTGTATACTGTTTTGCATATGTTATAAAGCCCGAGAAGTTTCAGGGGACCTATTAGAAGGTCGTATTGTATATGACGTTATTAAAGGAGAAGGGGTGGAATGCATACCATCGGTTTGATAAGTATGGGTTTGCTGCTTGATTACTGTTTGCCAAGTGCAAGTAGCCCAATCTGTTGGTTAGCTACTAATATTAGTTGTGTTACTTGTTTCATTGTAGATTAATAATCGGAAAGGAAAGAGGTTAATTCGTTGTACTATCTGAGTGGTACAACAAGGTATGTAAGGCTATTCGATTCTATATTCTTTGGCATGAACTCTGCTTGTGTCACTACCAACAAGTGAGCTTCCTAAGTGTTCTTTCAAGTAAAAGACACATAGTGGCAGCGTACAATCCCAAACACAGCTAACAATAGTTCCCCTCTCCTTAGTATGTCGAATTGCTTCAATATATGTGCACCTTTACTTTTCCAAGTATTGGTATGAAAAAAGGGTAATTTCAGCAGTAGCTTTGTGATTCCTCCTGTCAATCAAATGAGGTCCATTGTGTCATTTGAGCTCTTATGTAATTCATTAGTGTTACATTTCCATCTTGTGTTATTGTTACTGCCCTAAGTGCATATTCATATGTTTCCTACTACTGATCCACAGTTCTGATGCTCAAAAAATAATTATGACCACCAAAATAACAATCTCAAAGATTAAAGAAACTATATGAAGCGGTATATGTGTAAGGGTGGCAGCCCAGGGGCAAAAGCCTAGCATGAGTCGATCCCAAATTGTGTATAAGGGTGGCAGCCTAGGGGCGAAAGCCTAGCATGGGTCGATCCCAAATTTATATATTTGAGGACAACATCTCAGGGGTTAAAATGCCTAGCATGGGTCATCCTCTTTTACCACTGATCAGTTGGTTATTTGTATCACATGCTTTACAGAGATCGCAATGTAAAGAAAATTACAGAAAAGAATATAATGTACATGATCCCACAACAGCAACAAGGGTGGTCTTTAATCTAATCTATGCAGTTACATATTGATACTTGATTTCAATTGAGCTCTTGCTTACATATGTTATTGCCTTACATATTCAGTACATTCTTCGTACTGACATCCCTCTTGGGGGACACTTTATTTCATGCTGCAGCCACAGGTACTCCAACTAGTAGACCTCCCCAGTAGAAGCACAGGACACTCAACTGCTATTGGTGAGCTCCAAGTTGATTCGGGGCTTAATCGAGTCTTTGGCATCTACTTTGTTACCGTATAGTAGTTAAGGGTAAGGCGGGGCCTTGTCCCGACCTAAACTAAGGTTGTCTATCTTGTAGAGGCTTTGTAGACTAATGTATGAAG
>NW_006239313.1:553232-554872 GCF_000226075.1 Solanum tuberosum | reverse complement strand
CTTTTATCGCTACAGGGCATATAAGCTTGTCATAGCTTCATAGCTATCATAGTTAAATGTATGGTAAATGCAGGTTGTAAGTTGGTTCTCCCGGGCCATTTAGACATCGGGTGCCTGTCCGTCTTAATCAGATCTGAGGCGTGACAAAAGTGGTATCAGAGCAGGTCGTCGTAGGGAGTCTACAAAGCCGGGTCTAAGTAGACTCTTGCTTATGGATGTGTTGTGCACCACATTTATAAACAGGAGGCTATGGGACATGTAGGAGTTGTCTCTTTTCTTTCATTTCTTAGATCGTGCGATAGAACTGGGGTTGTAGGAGAATCGTACCTAACTTCTATATTGTTTCATTAAAGCGAAGATACCGATTACGAGAAGAAGTGAAAGTATAGGTAAGCAAGTGGATGTGGCCGCCCAAGAAGGGACCAACCAACCACCACCTAGTCAAACTGTTCAAGGTAAGGCTCAAGATGAGTCTCTATCACAGACTTCCCCGACCCCTCCATCTCCAGAAGATCTAACGAGGGAAGCTGCACCTCAAGAACCTCCTATTAATGCTACCGAGCAAGATTTGAGAAATGCAGTCCAATTATTGACTCGTATAGTTGCTGGCCACGGCCAAAGGCAAGAAGGTCCAATTGCAGGTACTAGTGGTGTAAATAGAGCAGCTGACACGCGGATACGTGTTTTTGTTAATTTGGACCCTCCATCATTCACCGGGTCAGATCCTAATGAAGATCCACAAGACTTTATAGATCAGATCCAACGCACTTTCGATGTTATGCATGTAAGTGGTAAAGAAGCGATTGAGCTAGCAACATATAGATTAAAGGGTGTGGCTATATTGTGGTATGAAGCTTGGAAGCAATTCAGGGGAACAGATACACCTTCAGCTATATGGAAAGAGTTTAAAAAGGCATTCCTTGACCATTACTTGCCATTGGAGATCCGAGAGGCCCGTGCGGATCAGTTCTTAAATCTCCACCAAGGAAGTATGAGCGTGAGAGAGTACAGTCTCAAATTTAATTCCTTGGCCAGGTATGCTCCTAATGTAGTAGGTACTATGGGGGATAGAGTTCATCGATATGTGATAGATTATATTCATATCTGTTTAGAGATTGTACCATTGCTTCGTTGAATAAAGGTATGGATATAGAAAGGATGCAAGCTTTTGCGCAAAAGTTGGAGGATCAAAGGCAAAGAAGAAGGACACAAGAGTCAGAAACAGGGCATTCTAAGAGGGCCAATATCCATGGGGCAGTTTACACCATCCCAATGTGAGTTTAGGCCTCGGTTCTTTAACAGACCGCCTAGGCCATCATCTTCCTACTCGACAGTAAGCGCCCCACCTCAGTTTCAAGAGTCTAGGGGAACTCAGTTTGGACAAAGAGGTGAAAGCCAAGGTTCACGAACAGCGGGATACCAAGAGCAGGGAAGTATGAGCCAATCAAGACCTCCTCGAGAGTTTTGTAAACAATGTGGAAGAAATCATTTAGGTGCATGTCGGTTTGGG
Organism: Solanum tuberosum; assembly: GCF_000226075.1. Taxonomy (NCBI): domain Eukaryota; kingdom Viridiplantae; phylum Streptophyta; class Magnoliopsida; order Solanales; family Solanaceae; genus Solanum; species Solanum tuberosum. Next base: position 553,362 of record NW_006239313.1, on the reverse strand, counting down.
ACAAATGTTTGTTTTTGGTGTGGTACACCAGGTCATATGATGAGAAATTGCCCTCATAGGGGTGTGGCTGGTGTGGCACAACCTAGTAGATCAATTGTTGCATCCTCATCATCAGCACCTTCTTTAGGTA
>NW_006239313.1:548280-549635 GCF_000226075.1 Solanum tuberosum | reverse complement strand
GAAGCCTCACCGGATGTGGTTACAGGTACATTGTCCATCTTTTCACATATTGTATATGTATTAATTGATCCAGGGTCTACATTATCATATGTTACTCCATTTATTATTGAAAAGTTCAAAAGAACACTAGAATTATTAGTGAAGCCATTTGAGGTCTCTACACCGATTGGTGACTCTATTATAGATAGAAGGGTTTATCGTAATTGCATTATAACTGTTTGTGATCGTGATACATTGGCTGACCTTGTTGAGCTAGAAATGGTGGATTTTGAGTTTATAATGGGTATGGATTGGTTAGCTTCTTGTTATGACACGGTAGATTATCGAACTAAGATACTGCATTTCCATTTTCCAAAATAGGTCGTCCTGGAATGGCAAGGTAACATTGGGACACCGAAAGGTAAATTTATTTCTTATCTTAAGGCAAGGAAGATGATGTCCAAAGGATACATATGCCATCTAGTTAGAGTGAAAGATATAGATGTGGAGCCACCAACTCTTCCATCCATTCCAATGGTAAATGAATTTCCCGATGTATTTTCTGAAGATCTTCCGGGTTTGCCTCCAGAACTAGAAGTAGAATTTGGTATTGATGTGATTCCAGATAACCAACCTATATCCATCCCTCCATATAGAATGGCCCCGGCAGAATTATGGGAGTTGAAGGAGCAATTTAAAGACTTATTAGAAAAGGGATTCATAAGGCCTAGTATGTCCCCATGGGGAGTACCAGATTTATTTGTACACAAGAAAGATGGCTCGTTTAGAATGTGTATCGACTACCGGCAGTTGAATAAGGTAAGGATTAAGAACAAATATCCCCTCCCTAGAATTGTTGATTTGTTTGATCAGTTACAAGGTGCTTGGTGTTTTTCAAAAATCGACCTGAGGTCGGGTTATCACCAAGTGAGGGTCAAAGACAAAGATATACCCAAAACAGCTTTCTAAACACGGTATGGTCATTTTGAGTTTTTAGTCATGTCATTCGGGCTAACGAATGCACCAGCAGTTTTTATGGATTTGATGAATAGGATGTTTAAGCCAGTTTTAGACGTGTTCGTGATAGTATTCATAGATGATATTTTGGTGTATTCAAGATCAGAAGATGACCATGCTAATCACCTGCGACAGGTTTTACAAATTCTTCGTGATCGTAAGTTGTATACAAAGTTCTCTAAATGTGAGTTCTAGATAAAATCTGTGGCATTCCTAGGTCATGTTGTATCCGATGAAGGAATAAGGGTTGATAATCAGAAGATAGAAGCGGTGAAAAACAATCTATGGCATCCCTAGGTCATGTTGTATCCGATGAAGGAATAAGGGTTGATAATCAGAAGATAGAAGCGGTGAAAAAC
>NW_006239313.1:526347-547687 GCF_000226075.1 Solanum tuberosum | reverse complement strand
GTCAACTAGCTAGCTTGGGGGTTCGGCTTCTTGAATCTCCTGACGAAGGGTTATTGTGCAAAATGCGGCAGAATCCTCATTAGTAGTAGAAGTGAAAGAGAAGCAATACACTGATCCTATTCTGTTAAAGCTTAAGGAGAATGTACAACAGGGTATGACAAAGGCATTTGAGCTTACGCAAGAGGGAGTACTTCGATGTCAAAACAGATTGTGCGTACCTAATGTAGATGAATTAAGAAAGAGGATTATGATGGAAGCGCATCATTCGAGATATTCTGTCCATCCGGGGTCAACTAAAATGTATCATGACTTGAAAGATATGTATTGGTGGGGGGACATGAAGAAGAACATTGCGGAATTCGTGGCTCAATGTCCAAATTGTCAACAAGTAAAAGTAGAGGTATAAGGGTATATGTGTAAGGGTGGCAGCCCAAGGGCAAAAGCCTAGCATGGGTCGATCCCAAATTGTGTATAAGGGTGGCAGCCTAGGGGCGAAAGCCTAGCATGGGTCGATCCCAAATTTATATATTTGAGGACAGCATCTCAGGGGTTAAAATGCCTTGCATGGGTCATCCTCTTTTACCACTGATCAGTTGGTTATTTGTATCACATGCTTTACAAAGATTGCAATGTAAAGAAAATTACAGAAAATAATATAATGTACATGATCACACAACAGCAACAAGGGTGGTCTTTAATCTAATCTATGCAGTTACATATTGATACTTGATTTCAATTGAGCTCTTGCTTACATATGTTATTGCTTTACATATTCAGTACATTCTTCGTACTGACGTCCCTCTTGGGGGACGCTGCATTTCATGTTGCAGCCACAGGTACTCCAGCTAGTAGACCTCCCCAGTAGGAGCACAGGACACTCAGCTGCTATTGGTGAGCTCCAAGTTGATTCGAGGCTTAATCGAGTCTTTGGCATCTTCTTTGTTACCGTATAGTAGTTAAGGGTAAGGTGGGGCCTTGTCCCGACCTAAACTAAGGTTGTCTATCTTGTAGAGGCTTTGTAGACTAATGTATAAAGTTTGGTTGTGTCTTGTCTCTTAACAATTGTGGCCTCAACGGCCAAGTGTTGTACATAAGTTTTGGGCCTGTCTATGTCGGTCTTTTATCGCTACAGGGCATATAAGCTTGTCATAGCTTCATAGCTATCATAGTTAAATGTATGGTAAATGCAGGTTGTAAGTTGGTAATCTCTGGCGATTTAGACATCGGGTGCCTGTCCGTCTTAATTAGATCTGAGGCGTGACATTGGTGGAGGTTCAACCAAAAGCTGAAGAAATGCCCCAACCATGAGCTTATCGAAAGGCATATGAAACAGGCTTTTTATAGGTCTCTGAATTATGTTACTAAACCTGTTGTTGATGTAGTTTGTGGAGGCTCATTTATGAGAAAGTCATTTTCGGAGAGCATGCAGCCGCTGGATGAGGTATCAAAGAATAACAGGGCATGGTACACAAAAGATGTGGAGGTAGGAGAGCTTGGGTATACATTTGAGCTTTCAGCTGAACAGAGGAAGAGAGAAAAAGAAAGGGACCAAGACATGGCACATATGCGGACACAAATAGATTTGTTCACTAAGCATATTGTTGCCAAGTCTGAAAAGGTAAATGTTGTGGGACAACAAAACAGGTATGATGATCAGTATATTGACCTTGATGAAGAAGCTAACTAGTTGGGGAACCAAGGAGGTTTCCAGAATTATAACTCTAGAAATCAGGGTTACAATTCCAGAAATGCAGGTCGAAACTATGTTAGGGATGATCAGTATGATAGGCCAGCAAATAGAGATCAGGAAACTGGCAGAACAACGATGGGTATAGGAATGATCGCAGTGGTGTTTATATGCCCCCAGGAAATAGAGACCGGGAAAGTGGTAGTTCCAGCGGATCTAAGCTGGAAGATATGATGGCTAAAGTACTCCAAAAGGTTGAATCAATGGATGCAGGGGTAAAAGAAATTAGAGGTGATTTCTCGAGCATGGGTCAGTTGGTGGACTCTCACACCACCTCCATTAAACAAATTGAGCAGCAGTTGGGGAGACTCTCGGCCTCACTGAATCAGAGGAAGAATGGGTCACTACCAAGTGACACCATTCAAAATCCTAAGAAGGACGGACACTGCATGGCCATTGCCACCAGGAGTGGTAAAGTTCTTATTGACCCTATTTCTGCAGGTACCAAAAATGAACAGGTCTTAGAGAAAGCTGGCAGAGATGAGGTTGAAACTATACATGTAGATGACTTGGAAGATGTTCAACCTATAGCACAACCTGCGAGAGGAAAAGAGAAGGAGGTCGAGGACAACCCGCCTTTACAGCAGATTCCCAAACCACCTCCTCATTTCCCTCAAAGGCTCAAAAATAAAGTTGAAGATGGGAAGTTTACAAAGTTTATGACCATGCTGAAACAACTTTCAGTAAGCATACCATTGGTGGAAGCCCTGGAGCAGATGCCAGGATATGCCAAGTTCATGAAAGACTTGGTTACTAAGAAAAGAGTTGTAAGTCTTGATTTTTCTAACGATGTTCATCATTGCAGCGCCATTGCTACCAGATCTCTGGTTTAGAAGAAGGAAGATCCAGGTACATTCACGATCCCATGCACCATTGGGTCAATTAGCTTTGCAAAAGCTTTATGTGATCTAGGATCTAGCATCAACTTGATGCCATTAGCCATTTACAAGAAGTTGGGATTAAGAGTACCAAAACCTACAACAATGAGGTTGATAATGGTTGATAGGTCAGTAAAGAGACCTGTGGGAGTCCTATGTGATGTACTGGTAAAGGTGGACACCTTCATCTTTCCAGCTGATTTCATGATCTTGGAATGCGAAGTGGACTTTGGGTTTCCATCATCTTGGGGAGACCATTCTTGGCTACAGGAAGAGCCTTGGTTGATGATGAGAGAGGAGAGCTGAAGTTCAGATTCAACAAGGATGAGGTAAAGTTCAATATTTGCAGGTCAATGAAGCAACCCAATGATATGAATGTGGTATCTGCCATAGAGGTGGTTGCTGATGAAGACATGAAGGTACCCATAGAAGAAAGGATGGTTGTTGAAACCTTAGCAGCAGTGCTGATGAACTTTGATGTTGATTTTAGGTCTGACTACATTGAGACCGTTAATGCCTTGCAGGGTATGGGAGCACACTTGTATGCTCCAAAGAAATTGGACCTGGACTTGAAAAACAGGCCAAGTCCTCCAGCAAAACTATCCATCGAGGAGCCACCGGTGCTGGAATTGAAACAGTTACCCAGTCACCTCAGGTATGTATTTTTGGGTACTAACAACACTTTACCTGTGATCTTGGCTGCAGATTTAAATGAAGAGCAAGTGCAGGAGGTGATCAAGGTGTTGAGAAGGTACAAAAGAGACATTGGGTGGACCATTGCTGATATAATTGGAATACCTCCGGGTATATGCACCCACAAGATTCAGCTTGAGAAGGACTTCAACACAAGCATTGAACACCAGTGGAGGCTAAACCCACCTATGCAAGAGGTAGTTGAGAAGGAAATAATCAAGTGGTTAGATGCTGGGGTGGTCTATCCCATTTCTGACAGTCACTCGGTCAGTCCAGTGCAATGTGTGCCTAAAAAGGGAGGTATGACTATAGTGGCAAATGCCAAAAATGAGTTAGTCCCACAGAGACCAGTCATTGGATGGCGAGTGTGTATGGACTACATGAAGCTGAACAAGTGGACTTTGAGGGATCATTTCCCCATGTCTTTTGATGGACCAGATGCTTGATAGATTGGAAAGTAAAGGGTGGTACTATTTCTTAGATGGATATTCTGGCTACAACCAGATATCAATTGCTCCTGAAGATCAGGAAATGACCACCTTCACATGTCCTTATGGCACTTTTGCATTTAAGCGCATGTCGTTTGGACTATGTAATGCACCAGCAACACTCCAAATGTGTATGATATCCATCTTTTCAGACATGGTTGAGGACACTCTAGAGGTATTTATGGACGATTTATCTGTAGTAGGCGATACTTTTGATGACTATTTGTTGAATCTTAGCAGGGCTTTACAGAGATGTGAGGAGGCCAACCTAGTGCTGAATTGGGAGAAGTGTCATTTCATGGTAAAGGAGGGCATAGTCCTGGGACACAAAGTATCGCAGAAGGGGATAAAGGTCGATAAGGCCAAGATTGAGGTGATTGAAAAGTTACCTCCGCCAATCTGTGTGAAGGGTGTTAGAAGCTTTCTAGGCCATGTCGGGTTCTATAGGGTTTCATCAAGGACTTCTCCAAAATTGCACACCCTATGTTCAAGCTTTTGGAGAAGGATATAAAATTTGTCTTTGATAAGGCATGTCTCAAAGCTTTTGAGTGTCTAAAGGAAAAGTTGATTTCAGCACCAGCGCTCATTGGCCCAGACTGGGTGGAACCATTTGAGGTAATGTGCGATGTTAGTGGGACTGCATTAAGAGTTGTGTTGGGGAAAAAGCGCAACAAGATGTTCCATCCGATTTACTATACTAGTAAGTCGCTAAATGGGGCACAACGAAACTACACAGTCACTGAGCAGGAACTATTGGCTGTGGTGTATGCGTTTAAGAAGTTCAGAGCTTACCTATTGGGCACTAAGGTGATAGTTCATACAGACCATGCTGCCTTGAGATACCTCATGGAAAATAAAGACTCCAAGCCTAGGCTGATCTGGTGGGTGCTACTTCTCTAAGAGTTTGACTTTGAAGTGAAGGACATGAGAGGTTGTGAGAACCAGGTAGTTGGTCACATGTCTAGGTTGGAGGCTGCAAAGAAGGAAGAGCTTGAGCTTGAAATAGATGATACATTCCCGGATGAGCAGGTATTAGCTGCAACTCCTGACCTTATTCCTTGGTTCGCTGATTATGCTAATTTTCTGGTTAGTGATTTGATGCCTGAGGGGCTGACATATCAACAAAGGAAAAGTTCCTGCATGATGTGGGAAAGTACTTTTGGGATGAACCGTATCTGTACAGGGTGTGTGCTGACAACATAATTAGGCGATGTGTTTCGAAAGCTGAAATGTTGCACATTCTGGAAGCTTGTCACTCATCTTCAGTTAGTGGTCATCATGGAGGTGCTTGAACATCCCATAAGATACTTCAGTATGGGTATTATTGGCCCACAATTCATCAAGATGCAGTGGACATAGTAGTAAGGAGCTGTGATGTGTGCCAGCGACAAGGAGCCATCTCTCGACGCCATGAGTTACCCATGACACCTATTCTGGAGGTGGAATTGTTTGATGTGTGGGGCATTAATTTCATGGGTCCATTCATGAGTTCTTATGGGCAGAAGTATATATTGGTTGCAGTGGACTATGTGTCCAAATGGGTTGAGGCTGTTGCTTTGCCTGAGAATGATGGCAAGAGTGTTGTTGGTTTCCTGAAAAAGAACATATTCTCAAGGTTTGGAACACCCAGAGCCATTATCAGTGATGGTGGTTCTCACTTCTGCAACAAGGTGTTCAGTGCACTTCTAACCAAGTATGGGGTAAAACAACACAAGGTTGCAACACCTTATCATCCGCAGACCAGTGGACAAGTAGAGGTTTCCAACAGGGAGATTAAAACAATATTAGCAAAGATAGTTAATGCAAACAAGAAAGATTGGGCAAGGAAGCTAGATGATGCTCTATAGGCATGTCGGGCAGCTTTTAAGATGCCTATTGGTATGTCTCCATATCAATTGGTGTTTGGAAAGGCCTGTCATTTGCCGGTTGAGCTTGAGCATAGAGCACTCTGGGCGTTGAAGAAGCTAAACCTCAGTTGGAGCGAAACTGCAAAATTGAGGTTGGATAAGATCAATGAGATGGATGAGTTCCAACTGAGAGCCTATGAGAGGTCTGCACTGTATAAGGAGAGAATGAACTATATCATGAAAAACACATTGAAAAAAGAAGCTTCACTCCTGGTGACTTGGTGTTACTCTTCAACTCCAGACTTCGTCAGTTTCTAGGAAAGCTGAGGTCTAAATGGTCTGGACCTTTTCAGGTCACACAAGTGTTTCAATCTGGTGCTATTGACCTGGAAAATGATAAAGGCGAGAGGTTCAAAGCTAATGGCCAGCGAATCAAGGCATATTTGGGTGTTCCTGAGGATGTGAAGATTGTAGAGGAATGTAAACTTGATGAAGTCTGAGTAATCAAGTAGGTAATTGTACTAGGTACAATGGGTCCCAGAAGAAAGAATGCAACAAAATCTCCCACCCCCCCACACTGCTTCTCAATCAGAGGGTCATAATGACTTCGACGCTAGTGGTTCTGAGGTGCAAATAAATGTTACACCTGAAGATCACTCACCTCGGGCTACTAGATCACTGACCAAAATAGCTATCCTCTAGGACACTCCTCCTCAGTCTAAAGAGGGAGGTGGTAGTTCTGATAACGGGGAGGACTCGGGAAGTCAATTTGTTGCTGCTGCTGGTAGCCAATCTACTAATAACTCGGGGGACAGTGCAGAGTCTGAAAACAGTTCTCAGGATGATACAAACACCTCTCCACCTGTGGTGCAAACTGGAGTACGAGACGAAACAACTATTATAGAGGATGATGAAGAGATCACCGATAATGATACCATGGTGATGTATGTGACCGCTCATGAACCTAATCCTGCACTGAGACCACAGTTGATTGCATGTTACCGTTCCATGTGGACTATGAACCGGTCCAAAGAATTTTTCAATAATGGGATTGTGAACAAGACTGGCGACTTCAAGAATCGAGCAATCATGCCTAAGACTAGGGTGGTAGTAGCTGATATCAAAGCATTCCCGGACATCTATCGGATATTTTAGCTCCATTAGTTTGACTGGATGGACAATGCACCTGGAGAATACTCTAGCCACCTGGCCAGAGAATTTTATTCCTCTTATGCAGCTACATTGATGAATTTTGCTGCGGATACAGAGACCATGAAACGTGGATATAAAGACATGGCTATAACCTGGGGTCCACTCAACTCAATCATAGTTAGGGAAAAATCAATAGATATTTCTGAGGCTTCGATTAACAGAATGTTTTACGGCCCGGAATACTCTGCACCAACTTCAGTTGGCCTTTTCGAGGGCAAACATCATGAGGTCACCAGTGATGCTATGATGGAAGATCAGAATTCTCGAGAAAGGGTTTTACGCTGGATTGCGAAGCAGATTGCCATAGATGGGGAGAATGCAGTTTGGATCACAACTCCAACACTAATGATAACACTTTGTCACCTTCCCTGGCCTCGTTGGTGGCATGTCTTATGGTTGGTTACCCGGTCAATGCGGGATGGATAATAGCAACCGAGATGAGAGACAGAGCGCTAAATGAGAAAGTCGCACTTCCTTTTCCCTGTCTGATAGGGAAATTATGTCGAGGAACGAACATTCCTCTGAACAGCCTGGTTGACAGATGGGGTGAGGCATTCAGACTCATCCAAGTTTCTAAAATCAAGGATGTCGCGAGCCATTTCTTTGGCGCGAAGTTTGCCGATGTGGGTACTTTAGCTGTTGTTCCACATGTCCCAATTGACATCCCACATGCAGATAGAAGTCCAGAACAAAGAGAGTCATCATAGCCTTCCACAGAGGCATCACCACCTCCAGCGTCAGCCTCTCAGGCTCCAGGTACCTTTGTCACTATCCCTATGATTTTTCTTGAGAAATTGGTTGCAGATCAGCGCCAGATCAGGACATTGGTAGACTAGATTGTGCTTCGAATGCCTCAGTTGATAGACACGAATGTGTTAGCTACGAAAAAAGAGATCAAAGATGAGGTGCGGAAAGAGTTGGTTGTCTTAAAAGTTAGATTGGATGGTTTAGAGAACCTTGTGCAAGATCGATTCCAGGCTGCCGGGTCAGTAGATACTGAAGAGTTCAAATCACAGCTGGCCGAGATGAGAACTCAGATTGCTAAACTGGCTGAAAACCCAATACAGGTACCCACTCCGATTTTTCCTGAATCTTTAATGCAAATGCTAAATCAGGTACCCTCCACTCAATCAATTGATGATCTTTGGGGAGAACCCCCCATGAGTAAGTCCGGCAAAAGAAAACACAAAGTCGGAGAGCTTGATGAGGAGACCCCTACTGACCTAGCTAGAGAGGCAAGAAGGCAAGAAAAAAGAGCTCATAGAACATCAAAGAGGGAAGCTCGGGAAAAGGAAGACCTTCAACAGCAACAACGAGATGCAGCCTTAGTTGGAGCTTGTGGTAGTGGAGCACCTGCTCCGACTAGTGAGGACCAAACTGATCAGGTCGCGAGTTCTGAGAGTGCACCCATTGATAAGCGTGTCAATGCTGATCCGACGACCGGCGCCTAGAGCACCGTAGGTATGACCCCTCCTCATAGCCTGTGTGTTTTATTGTTTTGTATCGACTTTGAGGGAAAAGTCCTTTTTATTTGGGGAGGGGGTGGTGAGAAACCTGCCATAGCTGTTAGAAAAATGGAGGTTGTCTCTGTGTATTACTGTTTTGGGTGTTTTGTGTGTTGGGTTGTGCAGCAGCTAGTCTGTGACAAATGAGGACCTGGATTCGAGAATTTTTTTGAGGTGTTTTTTATGTCATTTTCTTGATATTTATATTTTTCGGACGTTTACGAATTAAAATTTTTGATATTTTTCGGGTAGTCACGAAAAAATGTAAAATTTTGATATTTTATTCGTAACAATATTTTTAAGGTGACTAGTACGATTCCGAAATTTTTTGTGGTATTTTTATGCCTTTTTCTTGATTATTATATTTTTCGGAGGGTTACAAATTAAATTTTTTGATATTTTTCGGGTAGTCACGAAAAAATGTAAAATTTTGATCTTTTATTCGGATTGATATTCTAAGGTGACATGTGCGATTCGTGAATTTGTTGAGGTGTTTTTATGTCTTTTTCTTAATTTTCATATTTTTCAGACGTTTACGAATTAAAATTTTTGATATTTTTCGGGCAGACACGAAAAAATGTAAAATTTTGATATTCTATTCGAATCGATATTCTAAGGTGACTGGTGCGATTCAAGAATTTTTTGAGGTGTTTTTATGTCTTTTTCTTAATTTTTATATTTTTTGGATGTTGACGAATTAAATTTTTTATATTTTTTGCGCAGTCACGATAGAATATAAAAAATTTATATCTTAGTCGTATCAATATTTTAAGGTGACTGCTGTGATTCGTGAATTTTTTGACATGTTTTAAAGTCTCTTTATTGATTTTCTTAATTTTTGAACGTTTATGAATTAATTTTTTTGATATTTTATGGGCAGTCACGAAAAAAAGTAACGTTTTGAAAATTTATTCGTATCGATATTTCAAGGTGACTGGTGCGATTCGAGAATTCTTTGAGTTGTTTTTATGTATTTTTCTTAATTTTTATATTTTTCGGATGTTTACAAATTAAATTTTTTTGATATTTTTTGGACAGTCACGAAAAAATGTAAATTTTTTATATTTTATTCGTATCAATATTCTAAGGTGACTGGTGCGATTTGTGAATTTTTGACGTGTTTTTATGTCATTTTATTGATTTTCTTAATTTTTGGATGTTTACAAATTAAAATTTTATGATATTTTTTGGGCAATCACTTAAAAATGTAACACTTTGAAATTTTATTCGTATCGATATTCTAAGGTGACTGGTGCGAATCAAAAAAAATTTGAGCTGTTATTATGTCTTTTTTTTTTTATTCAATTTTTCAAACGTTTACGAATTAAAGTTTTAGATATTTTTTCATGCAGTCATGAAAATATAAAATTCTGATATTTTATTCGTATCGATATTCTAAGGTGACCGGTGCTATTCGGGAATTTTTTGAGGTGTTTTTATGACTTTTTCTTGATTGGTATATTTTTCAGACGTTCACGAATTAAATTTTTTGATATTTATCGGACAGTCAGGAAAAAATATAAAATTTTGATTTTTTATTCGTATCAATATTCTAATGTGACTGGTGCAATTTGGAAATTTTTGAAGGTGTTTTTCTGTCTATTTCTTGATTTTTAAATTATTCGAACGTTTACAAATTAAATTTTTTGATATTTTTTGGGCAATCAGGAAAAAATGTAAAATTTTGCAATTTTATTTATATCGATATTCTTAGGTGACAGGTGTCATTCGGGAATTTTTTGAGTTGTTTTTATATCTTTTTCTCAATTTTTATATTTTTCGGACGTTTACGAATTAAAATTATTGATATTTTTGAGCAGTCACGAAAAAATGTAAAATTTTGATATTTTTTCGTATCGATATTCTATGGTGACTAGTGCGATTCGGGAATTTTTTAAGGTGTTTTAATGTCTTTCTCTTGATTTTTATGTTTTTCAGACGTTGACGAATTAATATTTTTGATATTTTTTTGGCAGTCACGAAAAAATGTAAATTTTTGATACTTTATTTGTATCGATATTTTAAGGTGACTGATGTGATTTGATAAATTTTGAGGTGTTTAAATTTCTTTTTCTTGATTTTTACATTTTTCAAGTATATTTTTCCAACGTTTACGAATTAATTTTTTTTTATTATTCGGAGAGTAACGAAAATCTTCAATTTTTTTATATTTTATTTGTATCGATATTCTAAGGTGACTAGTGCAATTTGGGAATTTTTTGAGATGTTTTTATATTTTTCGGCCATTCAGGAATTTAAATTTTTGATATTTTTCGGGCAGTCAAGAAAAAATGTAAATTTTGATATCTTATCGTATCGAAATTCTAAGGTGGCTGGTGCGATTCGGGAACTTTATGAGGTGTTTTTATGTCTTTTTCTTGATTTTTATAATTTTCAGACATTTATGAATTCAATTTTTTGATATTTTTCAGGCAATCCTGTAAAAATGTAAAATTTTGATACATAATTCGTATCGATATTCTACAGTGACTAGTTCGAATCGGGAATTTTTGAGCTGTTCTGATGAATTTGTCTTGATTTTTAAATTTTTCAGACATTTACGAATTCAAATTTTTGATATTATTCGGGAAATTACGAAAAAAAATATATAAAATATTCATATTTTATTCGGATCGATATTCCCAGGTAACTGGTGCGATTTGAGAATCTTTTTCTTGATTTTTATATTTTTCGGACATTTACGAATTAAAATTTTGATATTTTTTAGCAGTCACGAAAAAATGTAAAATTTTGATATTCTATTCGCATCGATATTCTAAGGTGACCAGAGCGATTCGAGAATTTTTTGAGGGGTTGTTATGTCTTTTTCTTGATTTTCATATTTTTAAGACATTTACAAATTAATTTTTTTTTAATATGTTTCAGATAGTCACGAAAAAATTTAAAATTTTGATATTCCATTTGTATTGATAAGTTAAGATGACAGGTGCGATTTGAGATTTTTTTGAGGTGTTTTTAATGTCTTTTTTCTTGATTGTTATATTTTTCTGACATTTACGAATTAAAAGTTTTGATATATTTCAGGATGTCACAAAAAAATGTTAAATTTTGATATTTTATTCGAATCGATATTCTAAGGTGACTGGTGCGATTGGAGAATTTTTTGAGCTGTTTTTATGTATTTCTCTCTATTTTTATATTTTTCGGATGTTTACTAATTTTTATTTTTGATTTTTTTCGGGCAGTCACGAAAAAATGAAAACAAATTAATATTCTATTAGTATTGATATTCTAAGGTGGCTGGTGCGATTCGAGAATTTATTGAGTTGTTTTTATGTCTTTTTCTTGATTCTTATTATTTTGGAACGTTTACGAATTAATTTTTTTTATATTTTTCGGGGAGTAAAGAAAAAATGTAAAATTTTGATATTTATTTGTATTGATATTCTATGGTGACCGATGCGATTCGGGAATTTTTTGGTGTGATTTTATGTCTTTTTCTCTTTTTAAATATTTATTGGACGTTTACGACTTAAAAATTTTGATATTTTTCGGTCAGTCACGAAAAAAAGTAAAATCCTAATATTTTATTCGTATCGATATTTTAATGTGACTAGCGCGATTCGGGAATTTTTAAAGGTGTTTTTCTGTTTTTTATATTTTTCGGACGTTTACGAATTAAAATTGTGGATATTATTCTGGCAGTCACGAAAAAATATATAGATTTGATATTTTATTCGTATCGATATTCTAAGGTGACTGGTGCTATTCGGAAAATTTTTAAGGTTTTTTTATGTCTTTTTCTTGATTATTATATTTTTCTTACGTTTACGAATTAAAATTTTGATATTTTTCGGTAAGTCATGAAAAAATGTAAAAATTTGATTCTTATTCGTATAGATATTCTAAGGTGACTGGTGCGATTTCTGGAATTATTTGAAGTGTTTTAATGTCTTTTTCTTGATTTTTATATTTTTCGGACGTGTACGAACAAATTTTTTTGATATTTTTTTTAAATATTTATTGGACGTTTACGACTTAAAAATTTTGATATTTTTCTGTCAGTCACGAAAAAAAGTAAAATTTTAGTATTTTATTCGTATCGATATTTTAATGTGAATAGCGCGATTCGGGAATTTTTAAGGTGTTTTTATGCCTTTTTATATTTTTCGGACGTTTACGAATTAGAATTGTGGATATTTTTCTTCCAGTCACGAACAAATCTATAGTTTTGATATTTTATACATATCGATATTCTAAAGTGACTAGTGCTATTCGGAAACTTTTTGAGGTTTTTTTATTTTTTTTCTTGATTATTATATTTTTCGTACGTTTACGAATTAAAATTTTTGATATTTTTCGGTAAGTCAAGAAAAAATTTAAAATTTTGATTCTTATTCATATCGATATTCTAAGGTGACAGGGGCGATTCTGGAATTATTTGAAGTGTTTTAATGTCTTTTCTTGATTTTTATATTTTTCGGACGTGTACGAATAATTTTTTTTTACATTTTTCGAGTAATCACGAAAAAATGTAAAATTTTGATATGTTATTCGTATCAATATTCTTAGCTAACTGTTGGAATTTGGGAATTTTTCGAGGTGGGTTTATGTCATTTTCTTGATTTTTATATTTTTTTGACGTTTAAGAATTAAAATTTTTAATATTTTTCGCGCAGTCACGAAATAATGTTAAATTGTGAAATTCTATTCGTATCGATATTTTCAGATGACTGGTGCAATTCGGGAATATTTTGAAGTATTTTTAATTTTTATTTTATTTTATATTTTTCAGAACTTTACGAATTAAAATTGTGGATATTTTTCAGGTAGTAACGAAAAAATGTTAAATTTTGATAACTTATTCATATCGATATTCTAAGGTGACTAGTGTGATTATGGAATTATTTAAGGTGTTTTTATGTTTTTTTTTATATATATATTTTGGACGTTTACGATTTCAAATTTTTAATATTTAATAGGCAGTCACGAAAAAATGTAAAATTTTGTTATTTTATTCATTTTGATATTCTAAGTTGAATGGTGCGATTCGGGAATTTTTGGAGGTGTTTTAATGTGTCTTTCTTTATTTTTATATTTATTTTCAGACGTTTACAAATTAAAATTTTGATAATTTCCGAGCAGTCACAAAAGAATTAAAAAATTGATATTTTATTCGTATCAATATTCTACGGTGACTGGGGTGATTCGAAATTTTTGAGGTGTTTTTATATTTTTTTCTTGATTCATATATTTTTCAGATGTTTACGAATTAAAATTTTTGATATTTTTCTAGCAGTCACGAAAAAATGTAAGTTTTTTGATATTTTATTAATATCAATACTCTAAGGTGATTGATGCCAATCGAAATTTTTTTGAGGTGTTTTTATGTCTTCTTGATTTTAATATTTTTCGGATGTTTACGAATTAAAATTTTATTATTTTTCGGGCAGTCACGAAAAAAATTAAGATTATGAAATTATTTTCGTGTCGATATTCGAAGATGACCGGTGCGATTCGTGATTTTTTGAAGTGTTTTTATATATTTTTCTTGATTTTTATATTTTTCGAACGTTTACGAATAATTTTTTTATAATAATCGGGTAGTAAAAAAAATGAAAGTTTTTGATATTCTATTCGTATCGGTATTCTAAGGTGACTGGTGTGATTCTGATTTTTTTGAGGTGTTTTTATGTCATTTTCTTGATTTTAAAATATTTCGGGTGTTAACTAATTAAAATTTTTGATATTTTTCGGGCAGTTACAAAAAATATGTAAAATTTTGATAATTTATTCGTATCGGTATTCTAATGTGACCTGTGCAATTAGAGAATTTTTTGAAGTGTTTTTATGTCTTTTTTCTTGATTTTCATATCTTTCGGGCAGTGACGAAAAAAAAGTAAAATTTAGAGATCTTATTCGTATCGATATTATAAGGTGACTGGTGAGATTCGGGAATATTTTGAGGTGTTTTTATGCTTTTTTCTTGATTTTGATATTTTCTGAAGTTTACGAATTAAAATTTTTGATATTTTTCGGGCAGTCACGAAAAAATGTAATGTTTTGATATTTTATTTGTATCGATATTTTAAGGTAACTGGTGCGATTTAGAAATTTTTGAGGTGTTTTTATGTCTTTTAATTGATTTTTATATTTTTCGAATGTTTAAGATTTAAATTTTTGTTATTTTTCGGGCAGTCACAAAAAAATAATTTTTTTTTGATATTTTATTCGTATCGATATTCTCAGGTGACTTGTGCGATTCAAAATTATTTTGAGATGTTTTTATGTCTCTTTCTTGATTTTTATATTTTTGGGACGTTTACGAATTAAAATTTTTCATATTTTTCGGGTCATCACGAAAAAATATAAATTTTTCATATTTTATTCGTATCGATATTCAAAGGTGACTGGTGCATTTCGGGAATTTTTTGAAGTGTTTTTTTGAATTTTTTTTAATTTTAATATTTTTTAGACATTTTCGAATTAAAATTTTTGATATTTTTTGGTTAGTCACGAAAAAGTGTAAAATTTTAATTTTTTATTCATATCGATATTCTAAGGTGACTAGATCGATTCAGGAATTTTTTAGGTGTTTTTATGTATTTTTCTTGATTTTTACATTTTGTCGAACGTATAAGAATTTTTTTTTATATTTAGTTCGTATCGATATTCTAAGGTGACTGGTGCTATTCGGGAATATTTTGAGGTATTTTTCTTGATTTTTACATTTTTCGGACGTTTACGAATTAAAATATTTGATATTTTTTGTTAGTCACGAAAAAATGTAAAATTTTGAATTTTATTCATATCGTTATTACGAGGTGTCTGGGTTGATTTAGGAATTTATTGAGGTGTATTTATGTATTTTTCTTGAATTTAATATTTTCCAGACGTTTACGAATTAAATTTTTTGATACTTTTCATGCAGTCACGAACAAAAAATTAATTTATCATATTCTATTCGTATCGATATTCAAAGAAGACTGGTGAAATTTAGGAATTTTTTGAAGGTGTTTTTATGTATTTTTTTTATATGTTTTGGGCAGTTACCAAAAAATATAAAATTTTGATATATTATTCGTATCGATATTCTATGATTACTGGTGCAATTCAGGAATTTTTATGCACTTTTCTTGATTTTTATATTTTTTGGACGTTTACGAATTAAAATAATAAATATTTTTTATGCAGTCACGAAAAAATGTGAAATTTTGATTTGGGAATTTTTTGAGGTGTTTTTATGCATTCTTCTAGATTTTGATATTTTCTGAAGTTTACGAATTAAAATTTTTGATATTTTTCGAGCAGTCACGAAAAAATTAAGATTTTGAGGTGACTGGTACGATTCAGGAATTTTTTGAGGTATTTTTATATCTTTTTCTTGATTTTTATATTATTCGGACGTTTACAAATGAAAATTTTTGATATTTTTCGAGCAGTCACGAAAAAATGTTAATTTTTGATATTTTATTCGTATCGATATTCTAAGGTGACTGGTGCGATTCGGGATTTTTTTGAGTTGTTTTTAAGTATTTTTCTTAATTTTTATATTTTTCGGACGTTTACGATTTAAAAGTTTTAATATTTTTCGGGTAGTCACGAAAAAATGTAAAGTTTTGATATCTTATTCGTATTGATATTCTAAGGTGACCGGTGCGATTCAAAATTTTTTGAGGTGTTTTTATGTCTTTTGTCGAACGTTTACGAATTATAATTTTTTATATTTTATTCCTATCGATATTATAAGGTATATGGGCGATTCGGGAATTTTTCGAGGGGTTTTTATGTTTCTTTCTTGACCTTCATATTTTTTGAACGTTTACGAATTAAAATTTTTGTTATTTTTCTGGCAGTCAAGAAAAAATGTAAATTTTTGATATTTTATACGCAGAGGCGTATCCAAGATGGGGTCATCGGATTCACGTGCACCCATGCTCCCCTCTTGAGATCATATATAGTAGTGTTATATTTTTAAAAAATATTAAAATATAGATGTGTGAACCCATACTCGGAGTATCATATAATGTTATGATGACTGGGTGCACCTCTCTACGTGTGGTTAGAAATTTAAATTTTATATTCATCTTGTTTTATTTTTCTTTCCAAAATTAGATAACACCTCTCTAAATGGTTATTGGTAACACTTTTGACATTTTAATTAATTTTGGACCTATAATATTAATTTGAATGGTTTTCAGTAATAAAAACCTAAATGTCGAACCGATCAAATTTATATCTCAGATTAACCTTTTTGTAGTAATGCACCCATCATATCGAAATTCTGGATACGCCTCTGTTTATACATATCTATATTATTAGATGGCTGGTGCGATTCGGGAATTTTTATGCATTTTTCTTGATTTTTAAAATTTTCGGATGTTTACGAATTAAAATATTTGATATTTTTCGGGTAGTCACCAAAAAATGTAAAATTTTGATATAAAATTCATATAGATTTTCTAAGGTCAGTGCGATTTGGGAATTTTTTGAGGTTTTTTATGCATTTTTCTGGGTGTTTATATTTTTCTGACGTTTGCGAATTAAAAATTTTGATATTTTTCGGGCTGTCAAGAAAAAATGTAATTTTTTAAAATTTTATTCGTATCGATATATTAAGGTGACTGATGCAATTCGGTATTTTTTTGAAGTGTTTTTATCCCTCCTTTCTTAAACTTTATATTTTTCGGACGTTTACGAATTAATTTTTTTGATATTTTTCAGGCATTCACGAAAAAATGTAAAATTTTCATATCTTATTCGTATCGATATTCTAAGGTGACAGGTGAAATTCGAGAAATTTTTGGGTGATTTGATGTCTTTTATTTAATTTTTATATTTTCCCGACTTTTACGAATTAAAACTATTGAAATTTTTCGGGCAGTGATGAAAAATGTAAAATTTTGATATTTTATTCGTATTCTAAGTTGACTGATGTGAATCAGAAAAATTTTAAGGTGTTTTTATGCATTTTTCTTGATTTTTATAATTTCGGATGTTTATGAATTCAAATTTTGATATTTTTTGGGCATTCACGAAAAAATGTGAAATTATGAGTATTATTCGTATCGATATTCTACGGTGGCTGGGGAAATTTGGGAATTTTTGGAGGTGTTTTATGCATTTTTCTTGATTTTTATTTTTTTCGGACATTTACGAATTAAAATTTTTGATATTTTTCGAGCAGTCTTGAAAAAATGTAATATTTTGATACTATATTCGTATCGATTTTCTAAGGAGACTGGTGCAGATTCAGGATTTTTTTGAGGTGTTTTTATGCATTTTTATTGATTTTTATATTTTTCGGGCAGTCACGAAAAATTTAAGGTTTTGATATTTTATTTTTATCGATATTTTCAGGTGACTGGTTCGATTCAGAAATTTTTGAGGTGTTTTTAAGTCTTTTTCTTGATTTTTATATTTTCCAGAAGTTTAAGAATTAAATTTTTTGATATTTTTAGGGCAGCCACGAATAAATATAACATTTCGATATACTATCAGTATCAATATTCTAAGGTGACTCGATTTGAGATTTTTTTGAGGTGTTTTTATGTTTTTTTCTTAATTTTTATATTTTTCAGACGTTTACTAATTAAAATTTTGATATTTTTCGGGAAATCACGAAAAAATTCAAAATTTTGATATTTTATTCGTATCGATATTCTAAGGTAACCGATGCGATTCGGGATTTTTTGAGGTGTTTTCATATCTTTTTCTTGATTTTAATATTTTTCAGACGTTTTACGTAATTAAAAGTTTTGATATTTTTCGGGGAGTCACGAAAAAATGTAAAATTTTAATATTTTATTCGTATCGATATTCTAAGGTAACCGATGCGATTCGGGATTTTTTGAGGTGTTTTCATATCTTTTTCTTGATTTTAATATTTTTCAGACGTTTTACGTAATTAAAAGTTTTGATATTTTTCGGGGAGTCACGAAAAAATGTAAAATTTTAATATTTTATTCGTATCGATATTCGAAGGTGACTGGGGGTAATTCAGGAATTTTTTGAGAAGTTTTTATGTCTTTTTCTTGATTTTTATTTATTTTTGGACGTTTACTAATTAAAAAATTTCATAATTTTAAGGCAGTCACGAAAAAATAAAAATTTTCGGTACTTTATTCGTATCGATATTCTAAGAAAACTGGTGCGATTCAGGAATTTTTTGAGGTGTTTTCATTTATTTTTCTCATTTTTTATATTTTTCGGGCAGTTAAGTTTTTTTTTTGCTATTTTATTTGTATCGATATTCTAAGGTGACTGATACGATTCGACAATTTTTATGCATTTTTCTTGATTCTCATATTTTTCAAATGTTTACGAATTCAAATATTTAATATTTTTCTGGCAGTCACGAAAAATGTGAAATTTTGATATATTATTCGTATCGATATTCTAAGGTCACTGGTGTGATTCGGGAATTTTTTGAGGTGTTTTATGCATTTTTCTTGAATTTGATATTTTTTTACATTTACGAATTAAAATTTTTGATATTTTTCGGGCAGTCACGAAAAAATGTGAGGTTTTGATATTTTATTTTTATTGATATTCTAAGGTAATTGGTGCGATTCGGGAATTTTTTGAGTTGATTTATGTCTTTTTCTTGATTTTAATTTTTTTCGGACGTTTACGACTTAACTTTTTGATATTTTTCGGCCAATCACGAAAAAATGTAAAATTTTGATATTTTATCCGTATCGATATTCTAAGGTGACTGGTGCGATTATGGAATTTTTTGAAGTGTTTTTATGTCTTTTTCTTGATTTTTATATTTTTCGGACGTTTACGAATTAATTTTTTTTATATTTTTCGGGAAGTTAAGAAAAAATTTAATTTTTATATATTTTATTCGTATCGATATTCTATGGTGACTGGTGCTATTCTGGAATTTTTTGAGGTGTTTTTATGTCTTTTTCTTGATTATTTTTATTTTTTGGACGCTTACAAATTAAAAATTTTGATATTTTTTGGGCAGTCACGAATAAATGTAAATTTTTGATCCTCTATTGGTATCGATATTCTAAGGTGACTGGTGCGATTCTGGAATTTTTATGCATTTTTCTTGATTTTTATATTTTTTAGACGTTTACGTATTAAAATATTTGATATTTTTCGGCCGATCACGGGAAAATTTAAAATTTTGATATATTATTTGTATCGATATTCTAAGGTTACTGGTGCGATTCGAGAATTTTTTGAGGTGTTTTTATGCTTTTTTATTGATTTTTATATTTTTCTGTCATTTAAGAATTAAAATTTTTGATATTTTCCTGACAATCACGAAAAAGTAAAATTTTGAAATTTTATTCGTATCGATATTCTTAGGTCACTGGTGCGATTCAGAAATTTTTTGAGATGTTCTTATGTCTCTTTCTTGATTTTAATATTTTTTGGACGTTTACGAATTAAAATTATTGATATTTTTCGGGGAA
The DNA here is from genome assembly GCF_000226075.1 of Solanum tuberosum. NCBI lineage: Eukaryota > Viridiplantae > Streptophyta > Magnoliopsida > Solanales > Solanaceae > Solanum > Solanum tuberosum. The sequence continues at coordinate 527,921 of NW_006239313.1, read as the reverse complement.
GTCACAAAAAAATGTTAAATTTTGATATTCTATTTTTATCAATATTCTAAGGTGATTGGTGCAATTCGGGAATTTTTTGAGGTATTTTTGTGTCTTTTTCTTGATATTTATATTTTTCGGACGTTTAGGAATTTAATTTTTTTTAAATATTTTTTGGGTAGTCACGAAAAAAATGTAAAATTTTGAGATTCTATTTGTATCGATATGTTAAGGTGACTTGTGCGATTCGAGAATTTTTTGAGGTGTTTTATGTCTTTTCTTGATTTTATATTTTTCGGACGTTTACAAATTAATTTTTTTTGATATTTTTCGGACAGTCATGAAAAAATGTAAAATTATTATATTTTATTCGGATCAATATTCTAAGGTGACTGGTGCTATTCAGGAATTTTTTGAGGTATTTTTATTTCTTTTTCTTAATTTTTATATTTTTCGAACGTTTAAGAATTAAATTTTTAAATATTTTTCGGGTAGTCACGAAAAAATGTAAAATTTTGACATCTTATTCATATCGATATTCTAAGTTAACTAGTGCTATTCAGGAGATTTTTGAGGTATTTTTATGTCTTTTTCTTGATTTTTATATTTTTCGGGCGTTTACAAATTAAAATTTTTGATATTTTTCGGGCAGCCACGAAAAAATTTAAAATTTTGATATTTTATTTGTATCGATATTCTAAGGTGACTGGTGCGATTTAGGATTTTATGAGGTGTTTTTATGTCTTTTTCTTTATTTTTATATTTTGTCGAACGTTTACGAATTAAATTTTTTTATATTTTTTTCGTATCGATATTCTAAGGTGATTGGTGTGATTCGGGAATTTTTTGATGTATTTTTATGTCTTTTTTTTATTTCTATATTTTTCTGACATTTTTCGAATTAAATTTTTTGATATTTTTGGGTCAATCACGAAAAATTGTAAAGTTTTGTTATTTTAATCATATCAATATTAAAAGGTGACATGGCGATTTGGGATTTTTTTGAGGTGTTTTTATGTCTTTCCTGATTTTTGTTTTTTCGGACGTTTATGAATTAAATTTTTTGATATTTTTTAGTCAGTCACGAAAAACTGTAAGTTTTTTGATATTTTATTTGTATCGATATTCTAAGGTGATTGGTGTGATTCGGGAATTTTTGCAGTGTTTTTATGTCTTTTTCTTGATTTTTATATTTTTCGGATGTTTATGAATTAAAATTTTCGATATTTTTTGGCAGTCACGAAAAAATGTCAAATTTTGATATTTTTATTCGTATTGATATTATAAGGTTACTGGTGTAATTCGGGAATTCTTTGAGGTGTTTTATGTCTTTTTCTTGATTTTTATATTTTCGGCCATTTACGAATTATTTATAAAATATTTTTCGGACAATCATTAAAAAATGTTAAATTTTATTTTTTTATTCGTATCGATATTCTAAGGTGATTTGTGCTATTCGCGAAAGAATTGAGTTATTTTTATGTCTCTTTCTTGACTTTTATATTTTGTCGGATGTTTACAAATTAAATTTTTTGATATTTTTTGGGCACTCACGAATAAATGTAAAATTTTGATATTTTATTCGTATCAATATT
>NW_006239313.1:525690-526244 GCF_000226075.1 Solanum tuberosum | reverse complement strand
TTTTTTTTGGACGTTTACGAATTAAAATTTTTGATATTTTTCGGGCAATCATGAAAAAATGTAAATTTTTGATATTTTATACGTATCGATATTCTAAGGTGACTGGTGCGATTCAGTAATTTTTTGTGGTGTATTTATGTCTTTTTCTTGAATTTTATATTTTTCGGACGTTTACGAAATAAAATTTTTGATATTTTTTTGGCAGTCACGAAAAAAGTTAAATTTTGATACTTTATTCGTATCGATATTTTAAGGTGACTGGCGCGATTCCGAAATTTTTTGAGGTGTTTTTATGTCTTTTTCTTGATTTTTATATTTTTCGAACGTTTACGATTTAAAATTTTGATATTTTATTCGTATCGATATTTTAAGGTGACTGGCGCGATTCCGAAATTTTTTGAGGTGTTTTTATGTCTTTTTCGTGATTTTTCTATTTTTCGGACGTTTACGAATTAAAATTTTTGATATTTTTCAGGTAGTTTCAAAAAAATATGAAATTTGTATATTTTATTCGTATCAATATTCTAAGGTGACTGGTGCGATTCAGGAATTTT
>NW_006239313.1:522368-525630 GCF_000226075.1 Solanum tuberosum | reverse complement strand
AATTTTTTGAGGTGTTTTTATGTCTTTTTCTTGATTTTTATATTTTTCGAACGTTTACGATTTAAAATTTTTGATATTTTTTGGGCAGTCTGATGAGTCCACAAATTGGAATCATTTAGGGCTATATTTTAATAGAAATTGTGTCCTCAAATGCTTATTTTATCTCAATATCTAATTAAAACCCTTAAGTTTCAGGTATTTGAAGTTAGAAGGAAAGCATTGACACTACGTCGCAAAAAGGAATGAAAAGACTGAAAAGAACGAACAAATGAAGGCCTGAGGATCGCCGAGTCCACTTGGTAAGTCACCGAAGGGTCTCACTTCGCCTTTTTTTCCAGTGTGGATCAAGTCGGCGGAAAAAGGGATAAGTCGGCGTATCGCCGAAAAGTTTCGCGAAGCAGTAGCATATCATCCAATGACCCAGAGCACGACGATGCTGAAGGATGTTGCAAGAAGATAATGAACTACACCAAAAGGCGAATCGCCGAGTTGATCGACGATTCCGACTAACGACGCCGAATGATCCGCTGCAACACAAATCTGTGAAAACTATAAATACTAGTTATAGTTTTAAGAGTTGAACAATTATTATAATTTTCATATAGAATAGTACTTTTTGATATTTTTGCTCTAAGTTTGAGAGGGTTTTGAAGACTTGAAGTTCCAAAGGATTTCATCTTCAAGATTTGGATTTGGGTCTTTTGAATTCTTCAATTTTGGCCTATGTCAAGACTTAAATCTTCATACCCAGTTGAATACCAGCTCAATTTGGTATAAATTTCTATATCTTATACATGTGTGGCTAAAACTCCAATTCTTGGGGTGTGATTTTAGCGAATATGAGTTAAGAGAATTTGTTGGGTCTTGCTTGCTGATAGTCTATTCATAGTTTAAATGTGATTTTGTTTAGTAGTTGTGGATGAATTTAATGAATTGTAGTTGCAAATACAAGTTTATTTATGTGTTTTCGGCTTGCTCGAGAGAGAGGTCATAAAACTAAAGACCACTAGATTGATGGCTAGTGTGAGTGGGTCAACATGAGGTTCAGCTCGAGAGAGTGAACCCTAGTCCCATGTCCACACACTCAGCTCGAAAGAGTGAGTGGGTTAAGGTGTAGGCTGGTCTTCATGCGGCAAGTGGGTGTCCGAGAGGAACGTATTTGAAACGGGGTAAGTTGCTCGAGAGAGAGCTTATCCCCCTTAAAGTTTAGCCTAGTCACAATTATTCTATGAATCTTCTATCGAAGGAATGTACCTAATAATCTAGCTGAACCCGTATTCCCATCACATCCTAAGAATCCCCTCTCACTACTTAGAAATCCTTGTTTATTTTGCTGTTTTACTTACTAGTGACAAAACCCCCATTGTTAATTGACATTCTTGTGTCCCCCTTTAATTTACAATATTTTTAATCGTTAATGTCTTTAGCTACGACTAGTTAGAACTAAATTTTATTTTTCTATTAATTCTCAAAACCACTCTCTTGGGAACGATCCCAACCCTTGGTTGGGTTACTAAACTATTGTACGATTGTAGACACTTGCATCGAAAGTTGTGTCTTGATTACGCAAACATCAAAATGGCGCCGCTGCCAGGGAGTGGTGTTACTTGAGAATTCTTAGATTAGAAGAATTTTTGTTCTTCTTAATTGTAGTTTTACTAACTTAATTTTTAGTTTTGTTTTGTTTGATGTGTGAATATTTCAGAAAGCACGAGTGTTAATGGTAGCAACGGTAGCCAGGTAGGCCACCAAGACGACATCGGAAATCTAAACGATGTCCAAGAGCCCAACATCAATGGCCCCCATCTCATGGGAGCTGATGGAGCCATCCGTTTACCCCAGCCGAGGGAAACGTAGTGTTCCACATAACGAGCACCATGTTGCAACTCTTGCAACTAAAGGGACTTTTTAGCGTACTGGCACATGAGGATCCTCACGAGCATCTTCGAAACTTTGTAGATGTGTGCGGACCATTCTCATTCAAAAACATCTCTCAGGAGTCGGTCCGGTTGAGGCTATTCCCTTTCTCGTTGATAGGAGAGGCGTGCAAGTGGCTAGCCGAGCTACCACGTGAATCCATCACTTCTTGGGAGAAGTTGATAATCGCATTTCAAGTACGATTTTTCCCTCCCTCGAAGATGATGTAACTGCGGGATAGCATCCAGAGCTTTAAACGTCTAGAACGAGAGCCTCTGCACAAAACTTCGCTAAGGTTCAAAAAGTTGGTGCTGCAATGCCCAACCCACAGTTTGCTGGATAACGTGCTACTTCAATACTTTTACCGGAGTTTGGATTGGAGGCTTAATGCAACAACCATATGCAGTAGCAGCCCAACTTTTAGATGGCATGACAACCATCAACAGAGCGTGGTACAATCGCGGGAAAGTATCCCCTCTCACATTCAAGCTATCTAAGGAGCATATTGAAAAATACAATAAGAGAGATCAAAACATGGCCAAAATCATGACACAGCTTGAAATTCTATCAAAATATGTCATGGGGGCTGGTCCCCGTAGTGTCAACGCTGTGGGGTTCGGGTGTGCAAATCAAATGAGTCCACAAATTGGACTGATTTAGGGCTTTATTTTGATAGAAATAGTGTCCTCAAATTCTTTTTTGTCTCAATATCTGATGAAAACTCTTAAGTTTCAGGTACTTGAAGTTTTAGTGGAAGCATGGACACTTAGGCGCAAAAAGGAACAAAAAGGCTGAAAAGAACGAAGAAGCTGAAGCCTGTGCATCACCAAGCTCAATATCTGATGAAAACTCTTAAGTTTCAGGTACTTGAAGTTTTAGTGGAAGCATGGACACTTAGGCGCAAAAAGGAACAAAAAGGCTGAAAAGAACGAAGAAGCTGAAGCCTAGCATCGCCAAGCACGCTTGGCGATTTGCCGAAGGGACTCACTCCGCCCTTTGTTCCAGTACGTGAAGCCTTGAAGAAGCAGGATCAAAAAGGCGATGAAAGGAGCAGTCGGCAATTCGCCGAATAATTCCGCGAAGCAGTACTAGGTCGCCCAATGACACAGAGCACGACGATGCTGATGGCTAGTGCAAGACGGTGACGAACTACACCAAAGGACGAATCGCCAAGTTAATCGACAATTCCGACTAACCTCGCCGAAAGATCCACCAACACTACTTTCTGGAGTCTATAAATACTAAACTTATTATTAATTTTTCGGAGTCAAACATTTATTTTAAATTTCACAATAGAATAGTACTTTTTGGGATATTTTCTCTCAAGTTTGGAGAGGGTTTTGGG
>NW_006239313.1:518186-521968 GCF_000226075.1 Solanum tuberosum | reverse complement strand
CCCATTTGATATTTGACACTTTTGTGTCACTCCCCTTTAATTTACAATGTTTTTAGTCGTTAATGTCCTTAGCTACGACTAGTTAGAACTAATTTTATTTTTCTATTAATTCTCAAAACCACTCCCTTGGGACACGACCCCAACCTTTAGTTGGGTTACTATATTATCGACGATCATAGTCACTCGTACTGTAGGTTAGTGTCGTTGATCACGATAAGCATCAAAATGGCGCCGTTGCCGGGGAGTGGTGTTGTTTGAGAATTTTTAGTTTAATAGAGTTTCTGTTCTTATTAGTGGTAGTTTACTAATTTAATTTTTAATTTTGTTCTGTTGATTGTGTAAACATTTCAGAAAGCATGAGTGTTAACGGTAGTAACGGGAGCCAAGTGGGCCAACAGAACGACATTGGCAACCTCAACGATGTCCAAGTGCCCAACATCAATGATCCACATCTCATGGGAGGTGTTGGAGCCATCCGTCTGCCTCTACCAAAGGGAAATGCGGTGTTCCACATAACAAGCACCATGTTGCAACTTTTGCAGCTAAAGGGACTCTTCAGTGGATTAGTTTATGAGGACCCACATGAACATATTCGAAACTTCGTAGATGTATGTGGACCTTTCTCGTTCAAGAACATCTCTCAGGAATCAGTTCGATTAAGACTATTCCCTTTCTCATTGATGGGGAAAGCGTGCAAGTGGCTAGCTGAGTTGCCACGTAACTCGATCACTTCGTGGGAGAAGTTGGTTACCACATTTAATGTGCAATTTTCCCTCCCTCGAAGATGATGACTATTCGGGATAGCATCCAAAGCTTTAAGCGTCTAAATGGAGAGGCTTTGCACGAAACTTGGCTCTGGTTTAAAAAATTGGTGCTACAATGCCCATCCCATGGTCTACCTGATAATGTGCTCCTTCAATACTTTTACCGGAGTCTAGACTCTGTAAACAAAAGTGTAGCTGACCAACTCTCGCCCAGAGGATTAATGCAGCAACCATAGGCAGTAGCAGCTCAACTTCTCGATGGCATGCCAACCATCAACAGGGCGTGGTACACCCGCGAAGCCCAGGTCTCACCGGTCACATTTCAGCTATCCAAGGAGCAGGTTGAGAAAGATAACGAGAGAGACCAAAACATGGCCAAGATCATGACACAACTTGACATTTTATCCAAAAATGTCATGGGGGCTGGTACCCGTGGTGTCAATGCTATGGGAGTCGAAAGTGCAAATCCTGAGGAGATGAAGTTTGAAGCCATGTATGATGAGGAATTAAATTTTCTAGCTAACCAAGGCGGGGGCTATCGTTCAAACTACCCAAGGTAGGGTGGCAACCAATGATGGGTTAGAGACGACGGCCGGAAGGATCGAGATCGTGAATGGAGGGACCGTAATCCAAATTGGAAGGATGGGGAGAAGGATAAATATGTGCCTCCCCATGAGCGTCAGAATCCCAAGGATTCGGAAGGTGGTAGGTCCGAGGATATGATCTCGCGTATCCTAAACAAAGTTGAAGGGTCAGATAAAATGCTGAAAGGCATGAAAGAAGACGTGTCTACCCTCAGCCAGACTGCCACATCTCATTCAGTTTCGATCAAGCAGTTAGAGACCCAAATGGGTCATATCTCGTCTTATCTCAATCCAAGACAACAAGGGGGTTTGCCTAGTGATACTATGGCTAACCCCAAGAGTGAGGTTTGAAGGTGGACTTGCGTTGTGCCATGACGTTAACTAAGGCGCTGTTTGGGAGGCAACCCAAAACCCTTCAAGTATTTCCTAATTACTAGATGAATAATGGTGTGTTGTTTGTACAGGTTAAAGTAAGGGAGGTGATTGAAATAGTATACGGAGGCAAGCAACAAGTCCAGTTGGCGGATCACCGACAAAATCGGCGAACACAATTCTTTCCGCCGTCTGACTCAAGGCACTGTCAGCTTGGATCCTGTAAAACTTGGTGGTCTGAAGAAAATTAGTGGCGCATCGCCGACCATGTCGGCGATCTCGATGAAAACCATCGATTGGAATCCTCACATGAGCTGCAGAGCCTGTTACAGTTGGCGAAGAAACTAGACACTTGGTGGTTCGCCGAGTGAATGGGCGAACTTTGCTAATATCGTCGAATGAGCGGGAACTGGACGGTTTTTACAAGCCACATGTTTAAAAGTTCTATTTCATTCACTTTTTCTCCCTGGTTCGTCCTATCAAACTCACACTCGCACTCTAGCCTTTTATATCTTGCATTTTTAGAGTATTTTAAGTGTCGAATTGTGCTCGGATTTGGATCGCATTGCCGCCTAGCACGTCAGTACTATCTAAATCGACACCAAAGGTTGGTAATCGAACCCCTCAATTATTTTATCAAAATTTGTACTCATTTACATAATGATTGATAGTATAAAACCTCTGCTGAGTCTCTAAGTTACTGGGATTGCATATATTATTGATTATGATTTGGTATTTTCTGCATGATTTGAGGGACCCTTACTTAGCTATGATTGGAGTTGAATTGTTGCGCAGTGGGAATAGAACTTTCTATGGATCTTCGTTGAAATTGAGTTATATAAGCTTAAGTTGCATTATCTGGGGTTGCGGGGTGAACATTGAAAGGCTGGGTTGAAAATAGACACGTTGAGCTGATCGGCGAGATGAACAAAATCCGATAAACTGCTCGGTGGTTCGCCTAATGTCCCCATTTCGCCTTTAACTGAATACTTTATGTAATGATTGATCTGTGACTTTTGGTGGTCAGTTTAGTTCGCAAAATGCACTCGGCGACTCACCAAAAAATCCCTTGTTCGCCCTTTGTCTGCTCCCTTGTATCATTTGCACATCATTTTCAATGATTAGCCTATTAGGATAAGAACTTCGCCAACTAGCTTGGTTAACCGATTCCACACTCAGAAACACCCTTTTTGCTCCTGTTTGAATTATTATCTAACTTATCCTCGAATTCTTTGCAGAAATGGCTAGACCAAAAGTCACAGGGAGAAATGATCCACCCAGGCGCATAAAAGCACGAGAGTTTAAAAATGATGAAAAGAAAGCAGAGCTAGCCAGACAAAGGAAATATACCAAGGAAGCCAGGGAAAAGAGACGAATTCCCATCGACCCTAATGTGCCTCCATGGGCTCGAAGTTTAGTTAATGCAATACAGGCCTTCAGAGCAGCTCATGAGATAGATCAGATAATTGCAGTTAATCTTGCTGCAGAGGCCAAGGCAGTGGCAAACAATGAGGACCAAATCAACAATACTCCGGGGACCATTGTTTTACTTCAAGGAGATGCATCGGGCACTGATACCCTGGCAAATAGAGAGACTGTATAGACAAGGCCCTTCTTTACCTCTTTCTATGTCTTATCTTTCTTCAACTCTGGGTACTATTATTATTTGCATTTGAGGACAAATATTTTTTTTTGTGGTGGGGTGAGGCCCACAGCCTTTGTGCTGATAGTTGTGCTTTGTGTATATATTTGGGTTGTTCTATTTTAAATTGTGTTAATACTGCTTTCTGTGGATGTTTGAGCTTGTGGCTCCGTTTATTTTTATTTGCAAAATGATTTTGACCCTTCCGAATTTTTTTGAATTTTTCGCACAATTTTGCCACCCCTTGTGAGTTGATGTGGCTGTTCTTTTGCAAAAAATTGAGTCTCGATTTCGATCAATACCGATGACTTGAATAGTGCTCTCAATCGAACGAACATGAATGTACGGCTACAACGAGACCAAATGAAGTTACATAGACAGTGTGTGAACTCTTTGCATCTCGTTGTGATTAGCCATGTA
>NW_006239313.1:516906-517055 GCF_000226075.1 Solanum tuberosum | reverse complement strand
GTTTTAGTGGAAGCATGGACACTTAGGCGCAAAAATGAACAAAAAGGCTGAAAAGAATGAAGAAGCTGAAGCCTGCGCAATCACCAAGCACGCTTGGTGATTCGCCAAAGGGACGCACTCCGCCCTTTGTTCCAGTACACGAAGCCTTG
>NW_006239313.1:511682-516340 GCF_000226075.1 Solanum tuberosum | reverse complement strand
TGACCTAAGGAGTGGGCCGACATGAGGTTCAGCCCGAGAGGGTGAGCCCTAGTCCCATATCCTAACACTCAGCTCGAGAGAGTGAGTGGGGTAAGGCGTAGGCTGGCCTTCATGCGGCAAATGGGTGTCCGAGGGGAACACATTTGAAACGGGGTAAGTTGCCCGAGAGGGAACTTATTTCCATCTAAAGCTTAGCCTAGTCACTATAATCTTGCAAATTTCCTATTGAAAGCATGTACCCAACAATTTATCTCAACTTGTATTGTGGTCACACCCCAAGAACTCTTCCCCATACTTGATTTTCTTGTTATGTTTGTTGTTTTCTACTTGTGACAAAACCCCCAATTGATATTTGACACTTTTGTGTCACCCCTTTTTATTTACTATGTTTTTACTCGTTAATGTCTTTAGCTACGACTAGTTTGAACTTAATTTTATTTTTCTACTAATTCTCAAAGCCACTCCCTTGGGACACGACCACAACCCTTGGTTGGGTTACTATATTACCGACAATCATAGACACTCGTACTGTAGGTTAGTGTCATTGGTCACAATAAGCATCAAAATCCTGAAGAGATAAAATTTGAAGCCCTATATAACGAGAAAGTAAATTTTCTAGCAAATCAAGGCGGGGGCTATATTTCAAACTACCCAAGGCAGGGTGGTAACCAAGGCTAGAAGGATAGAGATCGTGAATGGAGGGACCGAAATCCAAACTAGAAAGATGGGGAGAAGGATAATTATGTGCCTCCCCATGAGCGCCAGAAGCCCAAGGATTCGGAAGGTGGTAGGTCTGAGGATATTCTCTCGCGTATCCTCAACAAAGTAGAAGGGTCAGACAAAATGCTGAAAGGCATGAAAGAAGATGTTAATACCCTTAGCCAGACCATCACCTCCCATTCTGTCTCAATCAATTTTGCAGTTGGAGTGATACTATGGCTAACCCCAAGAGTGAGGTTTGAAGGTGGACTTGTGACATGCCGCAATGTTAACTAAGGCGCTGTTTGGGAGGCAACCCAAAACCCCTTTGATTTTTTTCTATTTCATGGTAAAATAATGGTGTGTTGTTTGTACAGGTTAAAGTATGAGAAATGTTCGAAAAAATGAAGGATGACAAGCAATAGATCCAGTCGGCGAGTCGCTGAAGGGGTCGGTGAATCCGACTTTATCCGCTGTTTGACTTAAGACATCGTCAACATTGGAGTCTGTAAAACTCGGCGAGCTTTTGAAATTATTGGCGAATCGCCGACCATGACGGCGATCACGATGGAAGTCGTCGTTTGGACCCCCCCGTAAACCAGAGGTCCTGTAAATTTTGACGAAGAAACTAAACAGTCGGCGTTCCGCCGAGTGTGTAGGCGAGCTTGACTAATATTGCCGAGTGGGTGAAAACTGGACGGTTTTTGCAAGCCAAAGGTTTAAAAATTTCAACTTCAATCACTTTCTCTCACTTTTTATCTGTCCAAACTCACACCTGCACTCTAGTTTCTATATTCTTGCATTTCTAGAGTATTTTTAGTGTCGAATTGTGCTACGAGTTGGATTACATTGCTTCCTAGCATCTCAATATCCATTTGATCGGCATAAAAGGTTGGTACTTCAAACTCCGCGTTCATTTCCTCGAAATTTGTACTCAAATGAAATGGAATTACTTTGATTATGTGTGTTGGGCCTCTCTGGTAGGATTATAATATTTGTTTGCCTGTTAGGTTCGCAATTTTTGCCCGTACTAAATTAAATAGTTAATTCCTAGGTTGCGCTTTAAATTGGATGCAAATTGTGGGTTGAACATGATTGTCCCTGGGTCTAAGACTAATTTGAGTTGTGCATGCCTTAATTTTGTTTTCGGGGGTTCCAGGGTTAAATTCGGGAAGTTGGGTCAAAAGCAGACACGTTGGGTCATTTGTTGAGCTGGTTCGATCTCGCCGAATCACTTGGCGGTTCGCCTTAAATCTCCATCTCACCTTTAATTTAATGCCAAATATGATGTTTAATTCTGTAACTTTCGGCGAGAAGCCTTTGATCGCCAAAAGCATTCGGCGACTCGCCGAAAGACTTCTGGTTCACCCTTTGTCTGCACCCATGTATTCTCTATGCACTACACTCGGCGAACCGCCAAAGTAGTTGCGCGCTTTGCCAACTGGTTCATCGAAGTGATTTTGCAATTGAACTGCCTGGCTTTTGTCCGAATACTTTCTAACTTTTTCTCGAAGATTTGCAGAAATGGCTAGACCGAAAGTAGCTGGAAGAGATATGCTACCCCGACAAACAAGAGTGAAAAATTTCAGGAAAAATACAAAGGAAACAAATCCTACCAAAACGAATAATGAGGGCAACAAGCCTAGGGCCATCAAGAGAACAAATCCCTGAGACCCCGCTATTCCCTCATGGAGACGTGGATTCTTCACAGCTATCCACTCATTTTTGGCAGGTCATGACTTGGACAATCTTAGTAAGTCAGTTGCCGCTGAATCTTCTGAAGAAGCTCCGCGGGCCATTATCAAATTCCAAGCTGACACATTGGGTACTGATGCCCAGATAAATGGAGCGACTACTTAGACAGGATCCCTTCTTTACCTCTCTCTCTGTCTTCCTTTAATTTACATTCTGGATACTTTTATTTGCATTTGAGGACAATTACTTTTATTTGTGGTGGGGTGAGGCCCACCTTTGTGTGCTATTTGATGTTCGTATATTGTTTATATTTGGGTAGTTATGTTTAAAATTGTGTTTTATTTGTTTCTGTGGATGATTGAGCTTATGACTCCTTTTATTTTATATTGCAAAATGATTTTAACCCGTCCGAAAATTTTTGCCACCTCTTGTTTGATGAATGTGGCTGTTCTTTTGCAAAAATTTAAGTCTCGGTCCCGATCAATATCGATGACTTGAATAGTGCTCTCAATCGAACGAACAAGAATGTACGGCTACAATGAGGCCAAATGAAGTTGAATAGACAGTATGTGAACTCTTTGCATCTCGTTGTAATTAGCCATTTTTCAAATCGATTCTCTTGTGATGACCGTTGCACACTAGCAAAAGTGTGGAGTCTTGTTTGACTTAAGTGTCAATGCCTTGTGTGATAAGCTTACATGGAACCTCTAGAAACCCTTTCGAAAGGATACTACCAATTAAACAAGAAATTTAATTAAATACTTGCGACATTTAAAAGAGGTTAACTATGGCCATATTGATTTTAATCTAGTAGAGGGATTAGATGCATAATGACCTCCGAAAAGTAATTTAAGCAAATAACGGACGAGCTTTTCATGTATACATATTATCCTCCCACTCAAGGATGAAATAACAAGAATATTACAAGCTTCCGAGTACCGAAATCAGCCTGCTCATGCTTCACACAAACATTCATAAAGTAATAGTAGATTTAGGATATTACAGGCAAGGTTTATACAAAATATAGATGCCTATATGCAAATGTGATCTTCCTTAAGGCTCTCAAAACATCCATCTCCAATGTCCAGCTTCAAGCATCATCTCGAATAGCCCCTACGATAGAAACAACTATCGCTAAGCATATAACTTAGTGGTGTAAAAACTATAGGGTTGAAGCCCTCCAATTCAACAAGTTATCATTCTCAAGTCAAGGGCAACATAATTGAACATAATAAATAAATCAAGTAAACAATATATAAGAGTATCAAGTTTTATATTTAAAGATCCAAATGTCAAGAACACTCATAGCACAATTTTCCAAGAGATTCAACAACAAGGCTCTCCCAATATATACATCATGTCGTCACATCAAGCACAAGCAAGTATCAAGAAGGGTCAAAACCCAATAGTCAAGAGAACCAAGAACCATATTAAAAATGGCTTTCTAGTTCGTACTTAAAAATGGACAACTTCCATTCTTAAGACGGACTAAAAATCAGAGTCAAGATGACAAATGATCTGAATCAAGAGGCAAGCCAAGAGTGACAAAGTACACAGACACAAGAAGGACAAGGCCCACCAAGAGTGCCAAGTGATCAAACAATCCGTACAAGTGGGCGAGTTACACAAGCGTCTTTAATGTATTAAAGAATACCAATACGACAATGCAAAAGTGAACAAGAGGTAACCAAGGTACCAAAGTAAACTTTCAGATATACCAGCAGCTAAAAAGAATACAGGTATAAGTTTTTACACAAACCTCAGTTCTTTAGCACAAAAATAGTCCAACACAACTTCACGAGTTCAAATCGTAGACCAACCAGCGTATCAAAGTCTTCAACTCGTACACGAGGATATACAACCTTAAAAAATGAATTCAATAACTTATTTACTTTCTAGTAGCTCAATAATGCTGGCGTAACACAGGGTTATCATCACAAGTAAGCTTAGACTGTACAAATACGACTATGCTCCCAAAACAGTGATTCTGGCCAGCCTAGTACCTCCTGTCACAACTTAGATTTGAAAAGGAAAACTGCAAAACTAGACTTTATAACCTTCATGAAAGATGTATATACATCTATTAGGGTTGCAAACAAACAAGAATCACAGCAAAATATATTTTGTAAAACAAGATATATTCAAAATACTAACAGTTGTTCATACAGGATTTGTAATTTCAAAAATCTGGACAGAACTTGTTAGATGTTGCGTCCCATATTTCGAATCCATAGCAGCTAAATCAGAGTTTTACATAAACATAA
>NW_006239313.1:510500-511508 GCF_000226075.1 Solanum tuberosum | reverse complement strand
GATTTCATCACTTACCAAAAAGAAGTGTGTGTCTCGAATTCCAGCCAAAAGGGCCAAGTTTTTCTCTTGTGATTTTGAAGAATAATCTGTTTAGATATGTTTCTAAGGTTCTAAGACTTGAGGAAAACGAATTTACTAAAGGAGGTGTGAAAATATATAGTCAAACAAGTGATGTTTATCACTTGGGCAGCTATCCTTCAAAGGTGCTGCCCAAAAAATTGTGTGCTGCCCAAAATGTATACATATACACCTATATGTATATAATTGATACCAACACTTTCAATTCATATGAAATTTTAATTAGAAAAATTACGTAAATACCCCCATACAATACCTTAAATTACGAGCACAATTTATTTTAAGTAAGGTTGCAAATATCACAAAATTTCAAGTTCCCAAAATAAGAGTAAAACATATTGTACTAATTAAGAAATGATGCATCGACAAGCAAGAGTTGGTCTAGTATTTTAGGGGTGTTACAACTCTCTTCCCCTTAAAGAAATTTTGTCTCGAAGTTTACCTTACACTTGTCTCAGAACAAGTGCGGATATAGGGTCCTCATGTCTTCTTTTCTTTCCCAGGTAGCTTCTTTTCCAGAATGGTTCCTCCAAAGTACCTTTACTAAGGGGATTCTCTTGTTCCTAAGTTGCTTTTCTTCTTGAGCTTGAATTAGAATAGGTTCTTCATTATACGTCAAGTCAGGATTAACCTCAATAGATTCAACTGGAAGAACATGAGATGGGTCAGAATGATATCTTCTGAGCATAGAAACATGGAAGACATTGTGGATCTTGTCTAACTCCGGTGGCAAAGCTAATTTATATGCAACTGGTCCAACCCTTTCAAGTATCTCATAAGGTCCAATAAATCGGGGACTAAGTTTTCCTTTCTGGCCAAATCTCATAATATTTTTCCATGGAGACACCCTTAAGAATACTTTATCCCCAACTTGATATTCAATATCACGCCTTTTAAGATCAGCATACGACTTTTGTCTATCCGAAGAAA